>NC_081409.1:577306189-577608689 GCF_030272615.1 Cryptomeria japonica | reverse complement strand
ATTTAAAATAATTTTCATTAAAAATATTAGATAAAAATATTTACTAATACTAACAAATAAACATAATTGTTGGTACATAATACATATAAAATTAAATAGAAATAAAAATAAAAGTACATACTTGCATCATGATATCTTTGCCTTCTTTGTTCTCGATATCTTTGTTTCGTTTCGGGAGAATAATTCCTTGAAGTCTTATTTTGCTTTCTCTTCTTGTTCCCCATGCTTTTAAGATAACCTTAAAATATCTTCAAATTATTGCCCTCAAAATAATTTTCAATTGTCTTCTTTCATCCAAAAATGTGAAATGTTTTAATCAGTTGTGTGTAAAAAATGACAAAAATTATGTATATTTATACGACTCTACTAAAATATAAAAAAAATGAAAAATTGGGTCAGCCTTGGTTCAAATGAACACCGACAGTTAGAAAAGGTCGGGTTCGTTTGAACCTGACCGTTATATGAATGTGCGCGTCATAATTTTGCCTAGGGGGTTCGAGCAAAGGGGGGTCTGAACAGACCCCCCTTCGCTCGAACTAGTGTTCATTCGAACCCGCTTGTTAGAGGTCTCTCCCCAAATTTTTCAGAGTTCTAATAAATTAATGCCTTGAAACCTTTGGTTCGAGGCACAAATGAAATAATCTTGATAACCCAAACATATAAGATGGTAGTACTTAGAGAAATCTTTCCAATGAGTATAATTTTATTACATTGTGAATTTATTATGTTCTTGTTTTTTTAAATTTATGGAATATTGGTTTTTCACCGAACATGAACTTCTCTGCTCAATGCATTGGCAAAAATAGGAAACTAATTCAAAAAAATTCTGAAAAATATCTATGCCCCAGGTATTGATGTCTTCTTTCTAATAAAAAAACTAAAATGGAATTTTGATATATATAGAACAAGTTATGTGTTCAAACTTAAACCTATGTCTGAATTATGACTAGTCAGGCTTCAAAACTTAATAAAATGAAAAATATTCAACATATCACTATCAAACCAACTGCAAACCTTGGATATTGATGTTGCAAACCAAAATGAGAAAGAATTGATTTTTTATCATTTATAGAAAAAAAGTTATGCGTTTCGGGAGGAACATCACTCTTAAAAAATGTAGTTTGTTGTTAAAAACTACTTTTCGAGGGAGATGGAAAAATTAAAAAATTTTCCTTCAAAAAATTTGAAAAAAATATATATAGAATCTATAGACAAAATTCTACAAATCCCTAATTTACATCATCTCCAAACTATTTATAGTTTAAAAGTTATGGTTCTCGGAAGTTGAAGATTATTTTAAAAATGATCATCTCAGTGTCAAAAGTGGCAAAAAAGTGGGAACCATTATTGTGAATTCACCCACGGTCTTGATTTGTCAGATGAACATCTGAGGTATTTGATTCTATGGGTTGATCTTTAGACTCCCTAATCCATTTATTCTCATGCTCCTTCCATAGATCATCACCTTTTTTCTTTCCCTTCTCATTAGATTTGCAATTTCATGTTGGTAGGTTCTTGCTTCTGCAAAATTTAGCAATGTGTCGTACTTTGTTTCATGCATAACAAGTGACATTGTTCTTTTTAATTGCCTTGTTGTAACCTTGATCATTTATTGACCTACATTGATTATCTATATGCCCAAAGTTTCCACATGCATGACATTTTACATTCATTCTACAATTTGTTGTCCTATGACCATACTTTTTGTAAATTTGAAACACTGACTAGTAAATGAATTGTTGCTCTAATTGACTCTATTTCTGTATTGACTTGCCATATGACCAAACTTATTTCAAACAAAGAATCTACCATTTAATTAATGTGCATTGGGTTGTCCTATCGGTGACCTCTGATTCTAGTTGTCTAGTGGATTCTTCTGATTGTTCTTCTGGCTGGATGCATCATCCTGATTTGTAGTACCAGAGCTTTCTCCATGATCGAATCCAAGACCTCTAGTGTCTCCATTGTGCCTTTGATCCTTCAATAATTCATCAAGCTTTGCAAAACTAGCCTTGAACTTGTCTTTGTACTCATTTGTAGAATCCAGATCACTTCTGAGGACTGCCATCATTGTTTCCAACTCTTGCTCATTGTTTTGAGATTGTACCAATTCATTTTTCAACATATCATTCTCATGTACCAACCTAATGCATTCTTCATATCTATCTTTCAGAGATTTGGCAAGATTTTCTTCATTCTTCTTCTAGTCTTCAATCTCCTTAGACATTCGCATGGTTAGGGCTTGCATTTCATTCTTCATGACACTATTTTCTTGACTCAGCTTCTAGCATAGTTCCTTTAGAGAATTCTTCTCTTCATCATCCTGATTTTGTAAGAGTTCTTTCCTTTTGGCTTGTGTAGATGACAACCTCTCTTATAGAGTAAGGATGAATTCCTTTGCATATCTTAGCTCATATTTTGTAGAATTCAGTTCATCTCACAACTTCATGTTCTTCAATCTTTCAGCATCAAAGTCTTCAAGTTCTATTTCATGTTATTTCTCCAAACTCATATCCTTGGATTACGGATTCCGGATCTTCCGCAGCTATTGGACTTATTCTGAGGCACCTCACTTTTATACCAATTGTTGGAATCCAATAACACTGAGAGGGGGGGGTGAATCAGTGTTCTACTGATAAATAAGAATTTAATTCCTTTAGATACTTTACCAATTAACAAGTAGTAATAATATAAACAAAATATAATGAACAATAAAGCAATCACAAGAGGTAACACCATAACACCACAGATTTATATGTGGAAAACATCAAAGACTAAATATTACATATAAGGGGCCTACACATGCAGGAAGCCACATTGCCTAGAGCACACTACTCATCACAAAGGAGCCTCACTGACTACAAACATAAAAAAAAAAAATCTGAACTCTGAGTGTGCATCTGATATGCTGGATGAGTTCCAGTTTAAGCATAGACTGTACCAGTTAACACTAAAACCTTCCTTACCGGTAACCTAATTCTCTTTCCAATCCTCTTAACAAACAACCAAGACCAACTATAGATCATTACATTCGCATTATGTCGATCAAGATCTCACTCACATACTTGCATAAATCCTATCTTATCTATATCCAAAATAACCTAACCAGACTGACTTATATGCCCTTACATACATGAATGCCTTATGTCAGCTTACAATCATATTACAAAAGATAAGTACGTGACGGCCCAAAACCAAATATAAACATTAATCTTCATGACCATTGTTTCTTTAACATATGTTGGATCAATATTCTATGTTGGCTTCCAAATACCAGTACCTAGCTTGCTCGTTACCCTTGCATGTCGGTTTCCTTAAATGTCAGATGTCAAACCTTGAATACCGGTGGATACCAGATAAGTATCCAACCCAAAATGATGTGTCTTTCCATCAATGACAACACCATGATCTTGGATGAGTGTCAATTTCCATCACTATGGAGGTGTATAGCTAGTCTTAATAATATCCTAGATTTCATTCTACAAAGTTTCCAAATAGGGTTCCATCTTATCTTTCCAATAAGAGAAGTTTATTCCATCATATAATGGTGCTTTGAGATGAATTTCTCATGCCATTCTAGATCTACCTCAAGTGGTTAAGCTTTCTAGAGAGGAACCTTTCTTTGACACTAATTTTTGAACCTAAGGTAGGATTTAGGGCAATATACATGTACTTGCACAACTAAGGCACACTGCTTTAGAGAAAGATACAAAATGTTTCTAAAGGAACTAATATCATCTAGCAACACAAGAAATAGCATAACTAATAAGGGCATGATCTCTTGAACATGATATTGTCCTTGAACATTAGTATCAAGTGATTAACATCATGTCAAACATCTTCAACCACTATTACTATCTAAACATACTATCTCACACAATATGTCACCTTCAAAGCTCTTTACCTTCTTTCACACATCTGCATTCTCAAATCTACTTGTATATCATTTGCATGTGCTTCTCACTAATTCACACTCTACCCATAGTCAACTCATATAACCACACTCTTTAAATATAAGATAGATCATTAAAAACCTAACTAAAGGTCCGCCACACTCACAATAAACAATATTGCATAAAATAAGCCACCTAGACCAAAAATACTCAAGGTGATCCACCCTAGTTGAAAGAGTGGACCCAAATGTATCATAATACATTCTTCCAAGATGAATCCAATGATCCGCATAGGCTAACACATCCTCCAAAGTCACTGTCAAACATAACATGTAGATATGTAGTAAAACTTGTCAATCAGTCGGCCAAAAGACATCTTTCGATGCAAATTATGCCACACAGATCTCCACACACACTGGTAAGACCCATAAAAAGATTCTAACGCATTCTCTAATGCATATCTAAACCAAAGAACATCATCCAAACAAGATAATCTATCCAAACACATCAAACCAATTCATATTTGAATATTCCAAACACAAATTAACATAGCTCCCTTGAGGAATAGAAAGACCACTAGAGAGGAAAACTAAGAATACTACACATGCCACATAATATTGTACACTAAACTATAACACAAATTTCAGCATATTGGGAGGTCACTGAAGACTTTCTGAATTATTTTGACAGACACCTTTACTATCAGAGAATAGTAACAACTAACTTCTGCAAAACCAAAACCAACAATTATAGTTTCCTACATACATTGCCACAACCAATCACCAAAATATCAAACTCATCTGCAACATCAAACAAAAGATAACACAAGAAGATGAACGGTTCAAAAGTTATCAATATTATTCTCCAATGAGCTCTTATGGTTCTTAGTTGCAAAATGTGAAAGTATAGACAAATCATTTCTCCCTGTGAGCATTAGCATTACGTTGTGTGTGGATGAATCAAGAATATTATTTGAATGAACTTCCATCTCACTAAATGTAACATTAGCAAAATCAAACATAAATAGGCTTATCTAACTAAAATAAGTCACTAGATAACACTAACACATGGATAATTGTTTGTTCTACCTTCCGACTCTTTGAATCCTATGATTTATCGATTCAAAGAAAATGATTTCTTTGCGTAATGGTGTGGTAGTGGTAGGAATAGCAAAGACATAATCACCTGGTGGAAGTCCTCCTTTCCAGGTCTGATTTCAGCTAGACAACTTTAAAATGACTTTTTCTTCTTAGAATGCGTTGACTCATCTTTGAAGAAAGCAATCATGAAAGGAAATCCTTTGTTTTTTCAAGGCTCGACCTTTCATTTTCTAGATTGGAAACCAGCCTTTGACTCGATGCATCATAGATTCAAGAAAACTCCAGTTTGGTTGTCTTTAGTAGGGCTCCCATCTGAGTTTTGGCTTCCGAAGGCTCTATTGAAGATCAACAATGCTTTAGGATCCTTAGTGGGGATTGAGGAGGATTTCCTGAATGGTCTCAAAGGGGATGCAACTAACATTTATGTTGAGATTGACCTTAAGAAAGGCTTTTAAAGAGATTTAGAAATCATTTCTGAAATGGGTAGATGGAATCAGAAAGTGATGAGAATGGGAAAGGAAATCCCTAGAAAATGCATTCTTCGAAACCAAATAGTTAAAAATAACTCATTGGCAGCTTCTATGGGAGCTCTCAACCTACCTCATCTACCTTCAGAGCTAACCACTATTGGTCAAGACTTTTAGAAGATGGTCAAGGTATCGGAAAACCTATCGGACCCACCTGATTTGGATGAAACCCATACAAGCAAGAATGTTTCTCTATAGTCTCAAGATAGATATTTAGCTTCTCCTCCTGTCTCTCCAGCTCCTCCAGACTCATAGTTGCTTCATACTCCTAGAATAAATTAGTTTTCTATAGATAAGCCAGGTGAGATGAATCAATCAAATCCAGGTCAGGTTCCTCAGACCTCTCTGCCTTTTCCTTTAAGTTGTCCTCCTCTCATTCTATCCCCAATTGTTAAGATCCAATCTCAAAAGGATGTTAGGAGTTTGTTTGGTAAAAAAAAATCTCCTTCCCTGAGAAAAGGAGCGTTCAATATATTCTCCCAACCTCCTGCTAAGGTTTCAAAAAGAAAGAATAGTTTAAGGTGAATGAAACTAAGGGGAACCCATCAGCTAATAAAATCTAGTAAAAGTAAACCTATGCATCTTGCAAAAATCCTACAGGAAGAGGATGTCACTGAAAATGACCTTAAAGTTGATCTGGAGGAGGAATATGAACTACACTTATCTGAAGGAGAGATCTCTCCTTCTTCAGATCTACCCCCATCAAACCAGCATTTTAATCTCTTGGCAGAAATCCCTTACCCATTTCTGTTTTCTCCCCCTATAGTGCCTCAAGGTCTGGATTTGTCTATAGATCAAAATGCCTAGAAACTTCTTCAAGATTTTATGATAGAGGATGTAGACCCGAACTCAATCTTTGATACTACTCTGGTAGTACTGTACTCTCAGATTAAGGAAAGAAGGAAACTAGGGCTGCATCTAAATCAAGAGGGACTGGAGAAACTCGACTTTGGATCTTCCGCTCCTAAGAAGGGTCGCAAATCCCTCATTGAAGCTAGATCCCAAGATGGTTCTGAGAATCAATCAAAACTATGAGATCTCTAGAAAGTAGGGAAGGGAAATCCCCTTCCTGAACAACAATGAAAATCCTATCATGGAATGTTAGGGGTCTCAATGCCCCTAACAAACATAGGGTGATCGAAAGAAGGATCCTTTTGGTCAGTGCAAACATCATCCTCTTGCAATAAACTAAATTGGAGTGTAAGAAAGCAATCTCATTTGGAACTGGAATTAGTCCTTTGTTTCAGGCATCTCTGCAATTGATAGTGGCTTTAGAAGGGGCATCTAGAGGCTTAATGATAATCTGGAAGCCTTCCCAAGTCAAAGTTGAGGGTATCGCTTCTAACAGAAATTGCCTTCTTGCCAAAATTACTCATCTTCAGTCAAATACTTCCTTTTTTGTTATAAATACTTATGGCCCAGTGTCCCCACTAAAAAACCATCTCTTATGGTCTTCTTTAGATGGAGTCTTGTCTTCTTTGACTAAGGAACAACTTTTCATAGGGGGAGACTTCAATGCCATCAAGACTGCTTCCAATAATAGGGGAGGAATCACCCACTTAGGTGGATCCCAATAGGACTTCAATGATTGGATCGAAAGGAATGGTCTATTGGAAATAGATTCAAGGGACACCTTCATATGGACAAATAGAAGGAAAGGTTTCAGCAATATAGCTGAAAAAATAGATAGATTTTTTTGGCAAGGAGACTTGAGGCTCTTTCCCTTTACTCTCTCCTACGCTGTTCTCCCTTGCTTAGGATTAGACCATTACCCCATTTTCTTTCTCTTCTAGGTAATCAATAAATTTCTAGAGCTCCATTTAGGTTTGAGAATATGTCGATGAAAGATCCAATTTTTCTTACTTTGATAGAGAATTGGTGGAGGGAAGAATAATTTGAAGGATTAAAACTCTTTTTCTTTATTGTAAAGATAAAAATAGTAAAGCAGAAATTGCTCCATTGGAATTCTCAGCACTTCAAAAATATTTTTTCAACAAAAAGATCTCTAGAAGAGAGATTGGCTGCTCTAAATGGCAAGATCATTTCAGTGGGAATGGATCAAGAATCCTTTCATCGAGGAAATAACCTCCTTTTGGAGTATGAGGATATCATTTCAAAAGAAGAAATTTTTTGGAAACAAAATTCTAGAGAGAACTGGCTCAGAATGGGGGATAAAAATACCAAATTTTTCCATAATGTAAAAAAGATCAGAAGGAGCAAGAATTGGATATCAAAATTGGAGACAAAGCATAACCAAATCTTAGAGGACCTTGATGAGATAAAGAAAGAGATCACCACCTTTTATTTTAATATCTTAAATAACATAGAAGGATCTCAATTGTCTAAACAAAAAAAGTTTCTGGAATTGATCCCCAAGATCATTGAAGATGAGAAGAACCGGAAAATAAATGATAGGATTATGTTGGAGGAAGTATTTCAAGCCCTTAATCAACTTCCCTCCGGTAAGGCTCCTGGCCCGGATGGATTCCCTATGGATTTCTTCAAGAAGTGCTGGCATATATTAGGTCATGACCTTTCAAAAGCTCTAGAATGCTCAAGAAGATTAGGGAGAATTCTCAAAGAAGTAAATACCACATTTATAGCACTCATTCCAAAGAAGGAGAAAGCATTAAATCTAGGTGATTTTAGACCCATTTCCCTATGCAATACAGTCTACAAAATCCTCTCAAAAGTCATGTGAACAGAATGAAGTCCCTCATGGAAAGTATTATATCAGATGAACAGACAAGATTTTTCCTAGGCCGCCCAATTCTTGATGGGGTAATAATAGCGCAAGAAGAAATCCAAACCCTTCAAAGTACAAATAGACCAGGTATGATAATAAAATTAGACACATCAAAAGCTTATGATAGTGTAGATTGACGTTTTCTCTACAAAATCATGCAAGCCTTCGAGTTTGCTAAACAATGGATTAACTGGGTGTTTGAATGCATCTCAGCTCCTAAATTTTTAATTCTCATAAATGGAAAGCCAGTAGGTTTCTTTTCTTCCACAAGGGGTATCAGACAAGGAGATCCTATATCTCCTTTCCTCTATATTATAATGGGGGAGGCTTTGGGAAGGGAAATCAAAGCAAGTCGTGCTAATAACCTTTTAGAGGGAATCAAAGTAACCAAAATTTTTGCAGTTACCCACCAATAGATTACACAATCTTCTCTTGGAGGCAGAAAAAGTTAAGGAAGCAACCCACCTAAACTAGATATTAGAAACTTATGGGAAGGCCTCAAGTCAAATAAGAAACAAGGATAAAACCAAAGTTTATTTTTTCTCTACCTCAAATCTACTACAGGCCAAGATCCTTAGAATTCTAGATTACAGAGAAGGATCTCTCCCTTGCATTTATTTGGGCATCCCAATAGACCGAGGTTTAAGGAACACTAAATTTTGGGATCCCTTAAAATTAAAAGTGAAACAAAATTCAAACTCTTGGAAGGGAAAGTGGCTCTCTTGGGCTGGAAGGCTAGTGATGATTCAAGCAGTGGTTCCTATTTATCTATTATCGATCGTATCCCTATAAGTTAGTGCCAACTCATTTATAATTAAGAAGATGATATATTTCTTTTGGCAAAATATTGAGGAAAAGCACAGAATTTCCTTAATTGCTTGGGATAAAATAATCAAGCCCAAGACAATGGGGGGATTAGGCATCAAGGATCTTAAATTGCAAAACAAAGCCCTAGGGGCCAAACTAGTCTAGAAGTTCATAAATAATCCTAATATCACATGGGTCAGAATGATGGCAACCAAGTATCTTCCAGATCAGGATCCTCTTAACCTTCTTAGAACAAGTAATTTTCTCAAGGGATCTAGAACCTAGAACTTTATCATCTCCTACAGAAAATTGGTTTCAAAATCGATCAATTGGGATATTTGTGATGGATCATCTAGTCTCTTCTAGGAGGACTCTTGGGGTGGTTATCCACCTATTGCAAACTCCCTCAATATTCCTATAATAGAGCACTGGTTTAAACAACATTGGGGTGTTTGAGTTAGAGACCATTTGGTAGAGGATGGATTGTCGAATACTCAAAGATGGAGGTGGAAATCAATTGAAGGATTGCCAATCCCAGGGGAAGATCTAGAACTACTCTTAGAACAACTAAAAGCAAGGAATATCAATCCTAGAAGAGGAGTAGACTCTTTAATTTGGGCATCCTCCAAAATAGGGTAGTATAACTCTAAAGGTGGCTACAAAGTTCTAGTCAGTACTTTAGATCACGACAAGCATGACATACCGATGAAGCTATTTTGGAGTTCCAAGATCATTCCAAAAGAAGGGATTTCCGTGTGGCTAGCCTATCAAAAAAAAATTCTAACCATAGAAAATTTTACAAAAATGGGGTATGAAGGACCACCAAGGTGCATTATGTGTAAATCCCAGGAAGAGACAGTGGACCACCTCCTCCTGAACTACCCCTTTTCTTCACAATGTTTGCGTTGGCTCTATGCTAAACCGGGGTTGATCACAACCCTGCCGAATGACATAAAATCCCTATTTCAAAGCTGACCTTTCTCAATTAAGGAGAACACCTTGAGTCAAATCATGGAGGTGTCCCCATCATGCTTAGTTTGGGAAATTTGGAAGGAAATGAACCATAAACTATTTGAAGACAAAGCCAAAAGGCTAGAATCAATCCTAAACTCAATTGAATCGGCAATAGTGGACACAACAAATTGCAAAATAGCCTTTTCTTTGAAACCACCCAAAGTTTTCTCTTCATGGGATGAAAGCATCAAGAAAAACTAGCAAGGAATCAAGATTCCTCCATCTTTTGGGCAAAAACCAACTCCAAAAAGGATGCTACCTGGACCCCTCCAAAGTCTGGCTGGCTAAAATTAAACTTTGATGGTGCCTCTAGAGGCAATCCAGGCCCCTCTGGCATAGGATATGTAATCAGAGATCACTCAGGATCAATCATAGGGAAAATGGCAAAGTCGATTCCACTTGACAGTAATAATATACAAGAATTCAAAGCATTACAACTAGGATTGATGGATTGCATCAAGCATGGTTTAAGAAATGTTACAGTGGAGGGAGACTCAGAGATAGCAATTAATGCAATTAAAAGGAAAAAAACCACAAACTGGAGATGACAGGCAATTTTAGATAATATAATAGAAAATTTGGCTAGAATTGAGCATTATGAAGCTAAGCATATCTATAGAGAAGCAAATTCAATGATAGATGCCCTATCAAAATTAATAGCTCAGGGAACCTTCATTCATTGGTGGGATCAGGGAGCTCAGTTTCTTGGTCTGGCAGATCAGGTTAACCAGTAGGAATATTCCCCTTAAGTCTTTTAAGTGTAAGAGACGAATTTTAGATAAGTGAGAAAAAACTAGCTAAAGTCGCCTCCTAATTTTAAGCAAATGTCTAATGTCTATCTTTGGTGGGCTAGTGGGAAATGACTATTTCTTTTTTGAATTCAAACTTCAGTTTACTTCAGGCAAACAGCGGGCCCAGACCCAGTGATGTCAACTAAATGAATTTTTAAACTAAGCCTTTTCCTCTCTTCACTTCCCTAGATCCAGCTAGCAAGAGCCATCATTTCGGACTCAAGGTATGCGTTGTCTATAGGGTAGCTATGTTAACTGAGCCAAGGAGATTTGGCTTGTCCGAGACAAATATACTCTGCCACATTAGCTAACGAATTTAATGAAAAGCTACTCCTCATTATTAGGCAGTCAAGAGCACGCTCGATGTTTTTTCCTTAGCGTATTCTGCAAGTCGTTATCATTCCTATCCTACCAAAATCATCCCAAAGTTTAATCTGCTTCATTCCTTTTCTTGTCTAAATTCACCGCAATTGCCAACCATCTCAACAGAGGCTCCGTATGGGTTTATTATGAGCGTCTATCTAAGGCATACTTCTTTCTTTAGAGCACACACCCCCATTTCCCTCTCGGCTTCAACGCGCCAAGTATCCTTTAGAAGAATTACAGACTTGAGACTAAAGTGCCTCCTTCTCCACTTGGAGTCTCTTGTTATCTTGGCGGTAAAAATGATTCTGGAAAGTGGGCATTTGAATAGGGAGGAGTATCCTTGAGACAACACTAGTATTTCTTCCAGGTTCGTTGCTTCTCTGATGGACTTAAAATTATCCAAGCAAGCTATATGGAGCCTCACCAAGAAGCTATTTCCAGACGAAATTCTTCAAGAATTTTAAGAGATTCTAAACAGGGCACTCCATGAACCAGGGGATCTTCGGCCAAGCGAGAGGATTCTGCTCAATGCCCACGGAGAGCTCATTAAGTATTACCCCTTCCTGATAGACCTAAAGGGGAAGGACCTGGATAGACATAGGGTTTTTGCTGGACTAGGTCTCAGATATCTCAAGTGGTAGTTCTTAGGGGAAAATCTAGAAGACAAGGGTAGAGAGGAAGACCTCCTTCAATTTGCAAGACTTAATGGAATCCCGCCTTTGAAAACCGAAGATGAGAAGCTCCAGGCCGAACAGGATTGCTGGGGTGGTGCAAGAAGGGGTCGTTGTGGGTTTGGTCGTGGCCATGGCTGCCCTCCTGGTAGAGGTCATGGGAGAGTGAGAAATGCTTCTTCTCAATCCGAACCCCTGAATGAAATTGCAAGCTAGGTTTCTTAATTTGGTTCTGCTTAAAACATTTTCGTTGCTTATGTCTAGACTCTCGTAATAGTTAATTTTTGGCTACATAATTAAGGTAAAATCTCTATTATTTTGGCAGTTGAGAATCTGCTATTCAGACTCTCTATAGTATTTATGATTCTAGACTAATAATCTTGCTATATTTTGGAATGATAGATTATGATGCTTATGGTTTTCTGCCTTCCTGGAATCCCTCTTTCTCGAAAGTGCTGAGAATGGTTTTAGAAGCATTCAATAAGCTTTTTTGATACTACATCAATCAGCTATGTTAATACTGTAATTATGCATAATTAATATAAATCTCGGCTCTGCCTTTACCGATAAAAAAAAAACACATTGGTCACCAAGCATTTGTAAAGCATGAAAGTGTTAATGTGATTACATTGGTAACATTCGCTGGTGTTTAAATTTCAAAAGTTAATCTTGCATCACTTTGATCAAGCTACTGTTCATGTCGAAGCTTAAATGACGAAGAAACAGGCACCAAAATACCTTTTGCACACATGCAAACTTGATTCATTATCAGTCATTTCATAAAGTTTTAAAACCATATGAAATGAGTGATAAATGTAGGTCCCTTCATGTTGTCGATTATTTTTCCAACTTGTCAAATCACTTAAAACTATCGATCGAATTTTCGAATTAATAATAAAACTAAGGTATCGGCCCTTTGGCTTTGTTGCCAAAGTAGCCTAAATCATCGATGGGTTGCTTGGGCAGATTGTGAAAGCAGTTTTTGTTGATAGATTATCGATGAATTGTATTAGTTTCCAAAGTGACTGATATGGTTAACTTATAACTCATGGGCGAGTTGTCTAAGTTTATAAAAATGATGATGCCTTATTTTATTGATGTGTTGGCTTAGTTATAAAGGAGTTGATGTATTGCCTCATTGGCAGGTTGTTTTAGATTATAAAGAACTCCATGCATCAGCTCATTGGCAAGTTTTTGAGGGCATCAAAGGTATTGATGTGCTCCATCTACTGGTATTATCGAGAAATTCACCGAGTTGGCTATGTTTATGCAAAGACCAATACCCTCATTCATGAAAGAATGAGTTATTATAACTAATTTCAAAATTGTTATAAAGCTCCATCTGCTCATGAGCTCATTAAATGCAATGTTTGCAATATTTGCAAAGAATAAATTTGGTGAAACGACTTTAGGAACTACCGAAGAATGAATCGTAGGAATCACAGACTAGGAAAGAGAACTATTTTGAGAAACCACCTCAAAGAGATGTCATCTTGTAGAATTATATGGTTGCAAGGGAGGTGCAAAATGTATCTATTGAAAAGGCTATGGAAATATTCGAGCAAATCCAATCAGCGAATGTAAAGCCGAGTTCTACAACTTTGCTTGTATCCTCTTTACTTCTGATAACATGGGAGCTTTGCAACAGGTTATGGACATCCATCAAAGCATATTGTTGGAAAGATTTTTGTCAAATATTATGGGCTGAAATACTCTCGTAGACATGCATGTGAAATGTCGAATAATAGACAATGCAGCTGAATTATCTGATAGAATGTCTCAATGGGATGTTATCTCATGCATGCCTTTGTTGACAGGATATGCACAAAAATAGATTTGTTGCAAATGATTTAGAATCTTTCAAGCAATGTTTGTAGGATATATACAAATTAGAATTATTCAAACGACTTTCAAGCAAATACAATCAGCAGATTATGGACAAGCTTCAAAACATATTGGTATTGGTATGGAATTTTTTATTCATTTGTTATTTTTAGATTCGATTGTGAGTAAATTTTTATCATCAGCATTTCGAATCACACTCCATAATTCATCATCAGAATGAAGAATAATATAATGAATTGTTGAATTTTTGTCAACTATTAGAGTTGAAAATGCACACAGTGGACATCCATGCAAAAGGTAGTATGGCCGGCAGAGCGCGTGAACTGTTTGTAAAAATGCCTCAATAACATGCCATCTCAAGGAATGAAATGAAAAGATTGCAAAATGTAAACAAAATGGATTTTGCAAGGAAACTCTCGAGATCTTTGAATTAATGAAGCACCCTCAAACGTATCCTAACGTTGTAAGCTTTGTTCGTGTTCTTTAGGGGAAGAGGGCTGTGCATACTTCAATAAAACTGATTTGGAGTTCTATATAGTTGATCAATAGGTGTCCATGGTCGACCTTCATATTTCTGGTAGCTATCTTGAGGACATCATAAATCTTATTATTAATGTTACATTTAGATCTCCGATGGTTATGTGAACGTGTTTCGGTACCTGCCTAGGTGATGTGTTGTCCGCAACATTGAATGTAATTCCAAGGAAATTCGTGGGACCCACTGCTGGGAAGAAAGCACAAATGGCGATAAGAGGAGGAAGAGATACGATGCATCTTGTCCTCAGAAAGATGATTCACAAAAGACTCATTGAATTGCTTATGTCAGCACTAGGGTTAAATATTAATGTCAGTAATGAACATGGAATGAGTGTTGTTGATATACTTGAATTAAACCTCGACTTTGGAATAACATCAGATCCACTGCTTAAGCACCTTGCTTTAGTGGGTGAGAGACTAATGCTCTCAGAGACTCTTCTATAAGTGAGGGAAACATTTATCATGGAAAGCTCGATTGTCCAGATAGTAGTCTAGGGACGTCATTTAGATTTTCAAATGAAAGTATATGCACACTGGTTGAATATTCAGAAATGGCGAATGCATCCATAGAGAAGGTAATTATACAGAATGTTGGGACCAAATATTTCATAGGGAGTCGAAATAAATTCAGTCCAACTTACCATGCTAAATAACAGCTTACAGCTCTTCTTGATTAGTCAGAAAGGAGCGAAATTGGTGAAAAAAGAAGGGTGAACCCAAGAACACAAACGAAAAATAACAGAAAACAGGTCTAAGGTATCTACAGAAAGAGGAATGACTACTCATTTCATGTACGACAAGTTGCGGCCTCCAGATCGATTTCAATGGTAGAGATTTCATCAAGGATCACCCTAGTTGTATCGCCTTCAAGTTCTTCTTCTTTATCACCCATATGATCTCCTTTATAAATGCCTACAAGGTGTAAAGACTTATGGAAAACAATGACTCAATCGATTGCTACTCAAAGTCACTAGAACCCGCAATAAATTTGTATTTTTACTTTGGATTTCACGCTCTACCTATAGAGAACCTAAGTCAAAAGACGTGCGAGGGCCTTTGAATATCAATGATTCTAGCCAACCTACGCACTCCCTAAATTGTTCTAAGAAGTTGTCAAGTTTCTTCTAAAGGAATTGAGAAGGGGGGAAGCATGCACAAAGCACGTGATCTCAATCAAAGGAATGGTCAAATTCGCATTTTTGGTGATTAATCAAGAGGACCGAAGGTATGTAATGCATTAATTCTATTGGGAGGAATGTTTCAAAATCTAAATATGCTCCATGGTGTGACCACACTCTCATGCACTGCATATGATGCGATTTTCTAATTTCTAGAATACCCTAATGTGACCCGTAATTTGGGAGTGACAAGTTTATACTCATCACTTTGGAAAGGTTATTTATGTTACAATATTACAATTAGGTAAATTCTAACTTACCTTCAAAAAGGTAGTTACTAGAAGTGAACATTTAGGATGCTATGAAAAATAGTTACTAATGTAGTCATACTAAGTGCTTACAAGGTAGTTGTTTTTCTAAGAGCCTATAAATACAAGCTATTTGTAATGTAAGGGGGACTCTTACATGGGGAAATTCTGGAGAATTTAAAAGAGAAGCTTTAGAGAACCTTTATGTTTACACTTCGTACATAAGGGTTTTGAACATGTCTATTTTCAAAAGCCAATAGAGAATGTATTTGGTTCATATGCCTTTAATGTACCTTTGAGTTATTATTACTGATTTCTCATGTGTTAAATTGGTAATTCCTTTATGCTTAGGTGGAATCAATTTGTTTCTAGTTCAATGATCTATGTAATTGATTTAATGAAAGACATCATTTCCTAATATCTTGACTTGTATGTGCTAGTATAGCCTATCTCTTCTGATGTAGCCATGGTCTGGACGGTCATCAAATAGAACAATTCAGATCAAGCAATAAGAGTAATGTCTCGAAAGCAACAACACAACATAGAGAAAATGCAAGATAAAAACATCCACAACATCATAGATTTATAATAAACCATCTGACGACATGTGGGAAAACATGCAGACTTAGAGGCCTAGTTACATAATACATTTCAGATTACAATCCATCCAGAGCACTAAGAGGTGTTCTAATTACAAAACAATAATTCATATCATTATATCTCTTTTCTCTCCTCCATTGAATCAACTACAATAATATATATAGCATCTAGAACACATTCAGGACGGCCACAAAAGATTACATTCTCCGAGACATTAAAATGAAGCATTTAAAATAGGTTGGACCCAAAGCATGAAGATCTCCGCCAAAGACAAGAATGAAGCTTGAACCACCAAAGAAGGTCAGCCAAGGGCCTAGGAACATTGTGTATGGTGCCAATTAGATCCACAAGTCAACAAAGCACTCTGCAAGCGAAGAAACCTCCAACTAGCCGTTAAGCTCAAACTACTCTGGGAACCAAGAAACGGACACTTCGGAAGCGATAACAAGTTGGAAATGAGTCCAAATGAACTGGGAATTAGGAACAAGGAACAAGAACAAGTCTAGAAGCCAAAAATTTGATCTGCAATGAAAATTAAGTAGCTATCGAAGAATGTTATAAGAATCACAAAAGTTGCAACACAGAACTGAACAAGAACGAAACTGAATAAAAAAAAAATTTGGTTGATGCGAGATTTCCCATCAACCAGGGATGCTCCTGCATCAAACACCCCAGGTAGGAAAATATGTTCCATGAGAGGGAAATCATGAACATCGAAAAGGATTTAGGATATAAATCCCATGCTCATTTCTAATCCAATTGTCTTCCTTGTCTGCAAATTTCTTTCTCTTTACCTTTTTTCAGAACCTTAGCTAGATTCTCCAACTTCTTCTTCTCTTCTCCTCCCTTTCCTTGCTTCATACCAGCACACTGTCTCTTACCACCACTCTTCCACAAATATGATTTTCTTCTTCCACTAGAATTCATGTTATCTACCACCGTAACTCTAACTTCACTACCATCCAATACCACCTTGCTATCAGACCCATCAACAAGGTTCTTCATCAGATCCATGCCATCCTCTAGATGTTGCTTCTCTGCACAACAACTCTTCACTAGACTCAAATTATTTACTTCCTTCTTCTTCGCTTTCAAATAATCCAAAGTAAACTATTGTCCATCCTTCTCAATAGTGATGAGGTTTCTTCTATAGTCATAGATAGCTCCTCTATCAAACTACCAAGGTCTACCCAACAAGACATGACAAGCACTCATGGACACAACATCACACAAGACTTCATCTTTGTAAGGTCCAGTAATAAAATTCACCTAGCACTGCTCTTTCACCTCTACCACATGATCATCTTTTCACGAACTCACCTTATAAAGACAAGGATGCAAAAATCTCTTCAAACCTAGCTTCTGTACCATTTCCTTAGATACTAGATTATCAGTACTTCCAATATCCACAATAACCTTACAAAATTTACCTCCTAATTTACATACAGTCTGGAAGAGATTATTCCTCTGTGTAGGTTCGGTCTCCTCCCTACTCTACTCCACCAAGACTCTTCTATACATGAGGGATTCTCCTAGCTCTAGTTTTTTGATCCTCATGTGCCATGAAATTCCTTGCCACTCCTTTCTTACTAGCTCCTTGAGAACACTCATAAGGTCTATGTCTAGTTTCTCCACACTTGAAACATTTACCCAAGAATTCTCTGCTACTACTGCCATTTCCTTTTCTTTGCCTCTTTTGATTCGGTTCTTTACTCCATGTAGATTTTGATTCTTCTTCAATAGTCTACTTCTCCATACTCATCTACCCTCTATTTGCTGCATATCTCCCTCTAGGGTTATTCTGATGTCTTCTTTTCACCATACCTTCTTCCTTCAAAGCATATTGGTAAGAATCCTCAACTGTAGAAATCTTTAGCATACTCATTTCATCCTAAATGTTAAATCCAATTCCATTTATGTATCTAGCCACCTTCTCCCTATCCATCTCTTGATGTCCATATCTGATCATCCTCTTGTAAAATTCCTCAATATACTCTTTCACACTCATGTCCCTTTGCTTCAAGTTCTGTAACTTCTTGAACAACTGCAACTCATTATCTCCCAAAATGAATTTAGACTTCAATCTTGCAACCATCTACCTCCACCGGGTGATTTTCATCTCACCATTCTCCATTATATCCCTCTGCAACTCTCTTCACCATAAAGTAGCATGTGCTCTCAGCTTAGTTTGTGCTAATCCAAGCCTTTGCAAAACTTTAATAACTTCAAACTCAAAGTAGGCCTCCAACTCGCCAATCAAGTCTATCAAGTCTTCTGGATTCAATGTACCTACAAAGTTAGAAACTTCAACTTTATATATTTTACTCACTTGTGCCACCGCTCTAAGAAATCTATCTTCTCCCTCATCTGTCAGTCCTTCAACCTCTTCAGCCTCAAGATCCTCCTCTACCTCTTCATACTCTTACTCTGATTTCGGATTCCTCTGCAAACCAGCCAACACATTTCGAATCTCATTCGTCATCTCATTTTTGAAATCCTCCATCATCCACTCTACCCTTTTAGGGTTCATCTTTCTTGGTGACATCTCTTCCCTTGATCTATTGTAACTGCCTCAACTCGATGGTCTGACTACAAAGTTCCAATTGCCTCACAATTGGTGATCTATTGAACACAGTTGCATCCTACCTTGAATCAGTGATATGTTCACCCAAAAGAATGCCTTAAGACTCACATCCATCTCTAATACCATTTGATGTAGCCATGGTTAGGAGGGTCCTCAAAGAGAACAATCCAAATCCTGTAAAAAGAGTAACGCCTCAAAATAAACAACACAACATAGAGAAAATGCAAGATCAGACATCCACAATATAATAGATTCATCATAAACCATCAGGTGACATGCGAGCAAACATGCAGACTTACAGGCCTAGTTGCAGAATATATTCCAGATTACAATCAATCTAGACCTCCAAGAGGTGTTCTAATTACAAAACAATAATTCATATAATCATATCTCTTCGCTCTCCTCCAAAGAATCAACCAAAACAATATATATAGCATCTAGCACACATCTGGGTCAGCCACAAAAGACTACATTCTCCAAGATAGGAAAATGAAATGTGTAAAATAGGTTGGAAGCAAAGCATGAATATCTCCTTCACCAAAGACAATAATGAAGTGTGGACTACCAAGGAAGGTTGTCCAAGAGCCTAGGAACATCGTGCATGGTGCCAATTAGTTTTGCAAGTCAAGAAATCACTCCACAAGGGAAGAAATCTCCAACTAGATGCTGAGCTAAAATTTCTCTAGGAACCAAGAAACAGACACTCTAGAAGTGATAACTTGTCCAAAAAAAAGTCTAGATAAACTCAGAATTAGGAACAAGGAACAAGAACAAGTCTAGAAGCCAAAAATCTAATCTGCAACAAAAAATGAACTACTACCAGAGAATGTTGGAAGAATCACAAAAGCTGCAACACAAAATTGATTGTTTTTTTTGGTTGATGTAAGATTTCTCATTGACCGAGGATGCTCCTGCATCATCTTCGCATGTTGTGCTTTTTTTAAATCCTTTTATCATCACTGCGTATACAAATATACTTCATTATGAGAACCCCCTCGTAATTATTATCAATTAATAATTCCTTTTTAATATTTGTATGTCCTCTAGTAGGGTTCCTATTATCTATTTTTCTTTAGTTTTATGTTTTGTCCTTTATGTACTCTTATGTTAAAATTACACAAAAAATCCAAAAATCCCTATTATATGATGGATCTATCCCTCTCAAACGTAGAGGAAGATTGTACTTTCACAACAATCTCTCTAACTTTTCGAATGGTTATCACCGCTCTTTGGGCAAACATGGTTGGTTTTTTAGAAACAACCACAATGAAAAATCTATTTACTAGAAATACTCTTGATATGATGGTATCATGAGGAAAAAATAACTCTCAACTACCCCAATTAACAATAGCTCAAGTAAGCTAAAAATGAAATACGAAAACTGAAACTTTAAACTATTCTTAATTATGAATGTAAACTAAAAATGGTAAACAACTAAGATATATAGTATAATAAAAATGTTTAATCTACAAAAGATGGAAAGCAATGAATATATAGATTATAATACTAGATAAATAAAGCCTCATATTCAAATTCCTATATGTCATGAGGACATCCAATTAACTATTTTACCACTTATACAGATAGAGCCCAAAAACTACCTAAATAAAATCTTATGCCTATCGAATATCTTTATCGCTTGCACACATGGAGACAAGGAAAAATTTTGAGTTATATAGGGGTTTTCCTTACTCAAACCTTACTTTAGAATTTCCACCTCCATGGATAGCCAAACAAAATTGGGATAGACAAAAAGACATAAATAAAATAAATGTGTGATAAAAAAAACCCTAACGTAGAGGAGAACCCCTGTCACAATATAAAGTAGATAATAGATGAGATCATAAAATGATAGAAGAGATCATAAGATGAATAGAAAGAGAGAATCACCAGTAGTCGTGTCTCCCCTCTTGAGATGATAGACATGATAGATATATTCAAGACGAGTCTTGCCTAGTGTGAGTGTCCAAGAGATGAAAGTATTCAGACAAAGGTTTCTTATGAGAAATCAAAAGATGAAGATATGATGAGAAATGTGTTTCAAAGAGTTATCAGAATAAGAATATTTTTACAAAATTTCATTGTGAGAAATCAAGAGATGAAGATAAGCTAATAAAATTGTTTCAAGGAGTTTCTAGAATGACTAAATGAGCAATAAAGAGAATTTAATTTCTTTAAATGGGTAGGTATAGCGATTGCAAGTATTTTAAGTTGTTGGAACATGCATTAGAGGAAAATTATATAGAATATGCTCTTTTAAAATTTTAATATTTATCAAGATGTTTGCACGTTGTGTAGACATTTGTGTACATCATGCTCCTATCCAACCAATTTCACCTAAAACTCAAACCACAGGTTACTAATACTTAATAATTTTTATCCATGAATTCAAAATTATGAAATCCCAATAACAAAATTTCATAAATGCACTGAGCACAATGCAAAAGTGTGAAATTGACATAGGACACATAGTTTGTGATACTATTATAATGTATGAAAATGAAACTCGTGAGGACTAAGACCAAGATCCACTTTCATACAAACATTGGAATACAAAATCACCTAAAGGAGTGATCAAATTTGACTAATTCTTGTAGAAGAAGTCAAATGACACTTCTAGGATTTCTTTTAATTTTGGTGATTTAGAAAGTTAACAAACTATAGAGATCCTTATGAAGTGAAACTATTGCTTTTAGGTGAAGTCTCATATCTACAGATTCATCAATTATGAAGTCTTCATCAAAATCATTTCAACTATGGAAGCTTGAAGAGACATTGGATGATGATAAGGGAATCACCCATTGATGATTGACTTGTACCTCTTCTTAAGGAATTGGGTATGGTTTGATTTTATTCATGAGTTTCTCCATTAAGATTCAAATATACCTCATATTCATCTTCATATTTACATAGTATGATCTGGTATGAAAGATCATACTATATCACTAGATGATTTTGTATTCCAATGTTTGTGTGAAAGTGGATATTATCCATAGTGTTACCTAGTTATATTTTAACACTAAACAATCTTGTGTTACCTTGTGGCTTGTTTGTTTGATCTTTGCATAATGATGATTCTATAAGCTTGTATGCATGCTTTTCTCTCATGGGTTATGTAGGAAATTAATTAAATGATTTTGGGTTTAGAGAATTATTTCTTGGCATTTAAGAGGGTGGTCATCATACAAATGTCATTATATTTTTTCATTATTTCTTTCATTTCATGTACAATATTATATTGAAACAATTTTCTATGTATTTGATTAAGGAAAATCAGGTTATAAGGGACCCGAAAACCACTTACAAAATGAAGAATAAGCATGAAAGAAACTAGAGAAGACAAGACCTAGACATAAAAGTTGCAAAAAAACTAGCAGAAAAACCAGCAGCTAGGAAAAAAGGACAGCATAGAGCCAACGAGAAACTAGCATCCAAAAACTAGCATTACATATCAAATAAAAGCTTTAATTAACTCCTCTGCATTCTTAACCAAAAACATCATGGCCTTAGTGGCTTCTCTCAGATCTTTTTTCTCCTGCTTCAACTGAATGTCTTTCGTCTTTGTCTCCAAATCACTAGTCGTCTGCCTGGTCCTTCGCCTGGAGATTTGTGGAGTAGAGTTGGAGGTTGGAAAATCATCAATGATAACCATATCCTTATTCTAATTTTTCCTCTCCGAGTGATCCACCAAAGAATTCATATTTTGAGAGGAGATCCTCAAGACCTCAAGACTGTGGTTCATAAAATTCTTCAATGCCTTCTCAGTTTTAGCAACCTAATTGATGATAATTTCATTATCAGCCTTGGCCTTATCTTTGATAATTCTAATCACATCTTCCAGGTGTTTCAAGTTACCTTTTATAAGATCTCATTTCAATTTCATCCTCTTCTTCACTGGTTTCCCCCTCCGCACTCTTTTTCCATGAATTAGTATCCTTGCTCAAATTGTGAATCTTATACTCCAGGTCTTTCTATTTACTTTGTATGTTGCTAATATTTTCAATAACTCACTTCTAGAAATTAAAAGACTCCAGCATGAAATTTTGAATAGCATTCAAAATGGTGTTCGTTGTGTCCCTTCCCTGCTCAGAGCTCACAGAATTAGGGTTAGCTTCCTCCATGGAATTCTGGACAACATTCCTGCTATCCAAAACCATAGGGCTAGAATCAGGGTTTTCAGTATAAGCATCTCTTTTCCCTTCCTCCTCTTTCTTCTCACTTTCCAAATCAATATCTTCCTCCTTCCCATTTTTCTCCTCCATACCATCAACCACATCTGTGTCCACTTTGTCAATGTCGTCCCTTCCTTTTTTATGGATAGGAACATTAGACAAATCATCTTCAGACTCAGAGTCATTACGACTCTCTGAAATATGAGTATTTGTCACCAGATTATCATCCTTGCTAACCCTATCTTTTTTCTTCAAGTGTTCGTAAATGAGTAGAATAGGCCCCTGATAGGCTATGGGGTAAGATTTGGGATTTTTGGCATGGTCAACCAAGCTCTCATTCAAGGAGGATGCTAAATAAAAGGGCAAAGAAATCTTAACCCCATGGCAGAAATGATTAAGTATAGCAAAATGATAGTTGTAAACTTTAGTAAATCTACCATCAATAGTCAGGAATTCCATCAAAACCCTTAGCATCTTCTGCCAGAAAGACTTTACTTGATGAGGGAGGTAGTAAGAAACATTGTCTTTCTTGGCAAGCTGAGCCTTCTCATCATCAGTTTTCAGGAAATTTTTAATTGCTTCAGTGGTAAACTTTCAATCTTTATAGAACTTTGTGCCCTCCTTCTACAATCCCGTGACCTCTGCAACCAAATCCTCATCAATCTTCCAGGTCCTCCCAAACAACGTAACTTTGTTGTTGTTCCAACCCTTAGCAAAGCCTTGAGACATCGATTTTTTGCTTCCATGTAGCTTTTCCATATAGTCTGTGAATCCATGTCTATGGAGCCTCCTCCACACTTTCTGCTCACTTTTCCAGTTCTCACAATTAGACAGCTCATTCTGGTTTAGGTTACCTCCCATGTTGAAAAGAAGGTCGAGGTCTTCAATAGTATATCTCACAAATGGCAGATCGAGACTTAAACACGGGCTCTTGAGCAAAATACTGGATTCACAAAACAGAGTACCTTCCGTGCTTTTAAAAAAGCAAATAATAATGGCCGCAAAGATCCAACACTTATTATTATAAGTCCCATCACACTGATGATCATAAAAATGATGCCTAAAAACAATCATTAATAACTGACATTTCACATACCCCCAATCTCTATCTTTGATTTCTGGACCCTAAAAGGTAATCATGATTTTAACTTGAACCATTAATACGATCAAAAGATAATTGCTCCCTAACATTCCTTTTACATTGGGCTTCTCCAATATATTTAGAATCCACCTCTAAATAGACCCTTTCACTAGCTAAAAGGTTGGTAACCTTATTGTCTTCCCTTAGAGTATGGGTTATGAGAATACTATCATAGTCATTTAATAACTTTTTAGCACTTTCAATAGTATTAGTTATATTCCAAGATGAATAACTAGTACCTTTATGAGCTTGAATGATATTGAGGGAGTCACCTTCCAACCATATTTTTTTAAATTTGAAACCTTGAGCAAGCTGGAGGCATTTCAACATAGCCTGAGCTTCAGCAACATGATTATTTTGAACTCCTAATGGAGAAGCAATAGCAGCAATGCAGACACCTTGAGAATTTTTGATGAAACTTCCCCCTCCGGCCTTCCCAAGGTTGCCTTTAGGAGCCCCATCAAAATTCACCTTGACCTAGTCATAATCGAGAAATCTCCAGACAACATTACGTCTCCTAGTCTTATTGTTAGATTTGCAAACTTTGTGAATTAGATTCCATTCAGTAAGGATACCTTTCTCAATATCATTCATGTCAGCAAAAAACCATTGCTTGTTGTTTCCGTGAGGAATATTTATGTTTTATTTTATAGTCTTGCAAATTTTTTCAAAAACCACCTGAGATGTGCAGTTAGCTTCCCTTAAGATTCTATTATTTCTCTCTTTCCAGATATACCAGCAAGTCATGGGAAGGATCAAGGACCAAAGACTCTTGATGAGAGGAAATTTGGTGGGAAAGGTCCATTGCCAAATAGTTTCCTTGAGACTATTATGCATAACCCAATCAACTTTCCATATCCCCCAACACTTACTCCAGATTTCCCAATTGAAGGAGAAATGTATGAATAGATGATCTACTGATTCTTCCTCTTTCTGGAAAAGCTCACACCTATTAGGAAACATAAAACCTCTTCGGGCCAAGTTATCAATAGTTAGAATTCTATTATGAATAGCAAGCCAAAAACACATGTTAACTTTAGGAATAAGAATTCTATTCCACACTTTACCCCATATTGGGTTGTTGATCTTGGTAAATGTGTTTTTATAGGCCAAGGAAATAGTGAAGTTACCCTTAGGATTACTCTTCCAGAGTCCAACACATCATCAAAGTCTTTATTAATTAAAAAGGATAGCAGATCCTGCTAAAGCAACGAAACCCAACATATATAGCATCAAGCCTTACTCATCTATTCTCCTTCCAGTAGTTACAAACCATGGACCCAAACCTTCTTTTACATTCATCAATGAATTGACTATAGTCTTGATTAAAGAGAGGTTCATTTTAATCCAAGGATCCTCCCAAGACCTAATTTTATCACCTTTGCCTAGAACCCATCCTGCTCCAGCTTTGGCAATTTCAGTGGATTTGATAATACTATTCCATATGAAAGACCCAACAGGGATGTCATTAGAGTAGAGGAGAGATTGGAGAGGTTGATTATGAATGTATTTATCAAACCAAACCCGGTTCCAATCTTTCTTAATGCCATAAGCAATCCATATTTGTTTAGCAAGCAGAGCTTTATTACAAGTTTTGAGAGCTTTAATACCTAGACCTCCCTTGCTCTTTGGCTTACACACTTTGTCACAGCCAACCAAGGCAATCCTTTTTTTTTCTTCTACCCCTGACCAAAGAAATCTTTTATGAATCCTCTCTAAAGCTTTAGCAAATTTAGTTGGAATACCAAATAGACTGAGAGCATAGACATGGAGATTTTGAAGAGTATCTTGAAGGAGCTACAATTTTCCTACTTGAGATAACATGGATCCTTTCTAGCCAGCCAGTTTTTTGTTGAGCTTATCAATTAATAAATTCTAGAATGATTTTGGGGGAACTAATCCCAAATGGAGACCCAAATAAGTGGAGGGGATCATTTACACGTTGCACCAAATGATATTAGCAATTCTCTACTATCTTACGATAGGAGTATTCATGAAATAGATAGTAGACTTGTCCCAATTGACTTGTTGGCCTATTGACAATGAATATGAGCTAAGAGAACCTTTAAAGGTAGTAGCCTCCCCAACAGAGGAGTATCCCATTAAAACTGTATCATCAACAAACTATTGGTGAGTACAAGACACATTAACAGAGGAAGGTTGAAGACCTTTGATATTTTTATTCACTTTCATTTTTTGGATCAGTCTGCTCATGCTCTTCGCCAAGATGGTAAATAGGATAGGTGATATGGGATCTCCTTGCCTAAGCCACCTAGAAGATTTAAAGAATATAGATGGAGACCCATTGATGAGAATTGAAAACATTGGGGAGGAGATCAACTCTCTGGTTATTTTGATTATCTTCTCATCAAATCCAAAGGCCTCCATAATTTTGAAAAGAGCTTGCCATTACACTCTATCATATGCTTTAGCTAGATCCAAATTTATCAGAAATCCTTCTTTATTGGCAGCATTAAGAGAATGAATATTCTCATGCACAAGGATGATAGAATCCAAAATCTGCCTACCAGGGACAAATCCTTTTTGCTCCTCTGAGATGATAAGGGGGAGGACAACCAGAAGTCTAGAAGTCATAGCTTTAGAAATGATCTTATAAAAGGAGTTACATAGAATTATTGGCCTTAATTTTCCCATGGAATCCACCCCAGCCACTTTAGGAATTAAGGCAATAAAAGTAGAGTTTATTTCCTTAAGGACTCTTCTTGAGACAAAAAATTATTTAACAGCATTGACCATGTCTTTTCCCACAATATGCCAAAATTCCTGAAAAAAGAACATGGGGAAGCCATCACGTCCTGGAGCCTTATCCCCCTAAAAGGACAAGACCACTTGTTTAATTTCCTCAGCAGAAGGGATAGTAGAAAGCGCCTTATTATGGTGAGGTTCAATAATCTTGGGGATGTTGTCAACCAAATCCTGTTGCTTAGTAAAATCAATCTCCTTACTACCTGTGAGGAGCTGAGAGAAGAAACTAATAGTTTCATCCCCAATGTCATCATCTTTAAGAAGAATTTTGTCCTCAGCAATTAATCTAGATATTCTGTTCATAGCTCTATGTTTCATAGAAGTCATGTGAAAAAATTTAGTATTTCTGTCCCCAGCTTCCAACCAAATAGCCCTGGATCTCTGTCTCCAATAGATTTCCTCCCTAGATATAATGTTGTGAAGTTTGACTAAAATATTATCTTCCTTAGCCTTGGTATAGTTTTCATATCCATCTTTCTAAATAGAGTTTTGGATCTGTTCTAATTCCTCCTTCAACTTTTTTTTTATTCAAAAATATCACCAAAAACCTTCTTATTCTAAATCTTAATGTTACCTTTAATGTTTCTAAGATTTTTAGCAACTTTATACATGGTTGTTCTATCCAAATCAATATTCCACCAATTGGCAATGGATTTTTCCAAAGAGGGGTGAGAAATCCACATTTTGGTAAATTGGAAAGGGAAACATTGTTTACTCTTAATAGCCTCAGCAACAAAAGAAATTGGATAATGATTCGAGCCTATTCTATTGACAACTGACAGGGAACATCTATGAGAAAGAATCTAGTCATGAGTAATAAGGGATTTGTCAAGCCTTAGCTGAATGAGGTCTTCTCCATCTGTTCTATTAGACCAAGTAAAAGAAGCTCCAGTGGGATCAATATCAATAAGAGCATTCGGATTGATGAAGTCCATCAAATTAGTTCTTTTATCCAGTTGGGCTTGAGTTCCTCCAAATTTTTAAGTTCATTGCAAAGGAGAATTGAAATATCCCATCAACAGCCAACTGTCCTTAGAGAAAGAGCATCTTTTCTACTGGATTTTATCCCAAAATTTACTCATAGCAACTTTTGAATTAGGGGCATAGATATTTGTAACCACCCATTCTTTTCCTTCAGTGATGCTTTTAACTTTCATAGATATAATAATACCATCTTCATCAATCATATCTCCTAAAATAGTTTTCTTGTTCCAAAAAATAGCCACCCCACTTGAGGCCCCATTTGAGCTACTTCCACAAACTCCTCCATTTTTAAAAAACTTTAAATTCTCAACTTTCTCCTTACTCATTTTGGTTTCCTACACAAGGATAATATCCAACTTATGATCTCTAATGAGATTCCACAATATATCTTGTTTATTGAGACCATTTAGGCCTCGAATGTTCCAGGAGATTACCGTCATTTGGAAACCTGGGAGCAGGAATCCTGTATAGTTTATTGAGGCCATTTAGGCCTCAAATGTTCCAGGAGATTACCTTCATTTGAAGACCTTTGATATTTTTATTCACTTTCATTTTTTGGATCAGTCTGCTCATGCTCTTCGCCAAGATGGTAAATAGGATAGGTGATATGGGATCTCCTTGCCTGAGCCCCCTAGAAGATTTAAAGAATATAGATGGAGACCCATTGATGAGAATTGAAAACATTGGGGAGGAGATCAACTCTTTGGTTATTTTGATTATCTTCTCATCAAATCCAAAGGCCTCCATAATTCTGAAAAGAGCTTTCCATTCCACTCTATCATATGCTTTAGCCAGATCCAAATTTATCAGAAATCCTTCTTTATTGGCAGCATTAAGAGAATGAATATTCCCATGCACAAGGATGATAGAATCCAAAATCTGCCTACCAGGGACAAATCCTTTTTTCTCCTCTGAGATGATAAGGGGGAGGACAACCAAAAGTCTAGAAGTCATAACTTTAGAAATGATCTTATAAAAGGAGTTACATAGAATTATTGGCCTTAATTTTCCCATGGAATCTGCCCTGGCCACCTTAGGAATTAAGGCAATAAAAGTAGAGTTTATTTCCTTAAGGATTCTTCTTGAGCCAAAAAATTCTTTAACAACATTGACCATGTCTTTTCCCACAATATGCCAAAATTCCTGAAAAAAGAACATGGGGAAGCCATCACGTCCTGGAGCCTTATCCCCCTAAAAGGACAAGACTGCTTTTTTATTTCCTTAGTAGAAGGGATAGCAAAAAGGTCCTTATTATGGTGAGGTTCAATAATCTTGGGGATGTTGTCAACCATATCTTGTTGCTTAGTAAAATCAATCTCCTTACTACCTGTGAGGAGCTGAGAGAAGAAACTAATAGTTTCATCCCCAATGTCATCTTCTTTAAGAAGAATTTTGCCCTCAACAATTAATCTAGATATTATGTTCGCAACTTTATGTTTCATAGAAGTCATGTGAAAAAATTTAGTATTTCTATCCCCAGCTTCCAACCAAATAGCCCTGGATCTCTGTCTCCAATAGATTTCCTCCCTAGATATAATGTTGTGAAGTTTGACTAAAATATCATCTTCCTTAGCCTTGGGATACTTTTCATATCCATCTTTCTGAATACAGTTTTGGATCTGTTCTAATTCCTCCTTCAACTTTTTTTTTTATTCAAAAATATCACCAAAAACCTTCTTATTCTAAATCTTAATGTTACTTTTAATGTTTCTAAGCTTTTTAGCAACTTTATACATGGTTGTTCTATCCAGATCAATATTCCACCAATTGGCAATGGATTTTTCCAAAGAGGGGTGAGAAATCCACATTTTCTCAAACCGAAAAGGGAAACATTGTTTACTCTTAATAGACTCAGCAACAAAAGAAATTGGATAATGATCCAAGCCTATTCTATTGACAACTAATAGGGAACATCTATGAGAAAGAATCTAGTCATGTGTAAGAAGTGATCTGTCAAGCCTTACCTGAATGAGGTCTTCTCCATCCCTTCAATTAGACTAAGTATAAGAAGCTCCAGTGAGATCCATATCAATAAGAGCATTGGGATTGATGAAGTCCATCAAATCAGTTCTTTTATCCAATTGGGCTTGACTTCCTCCAAATTTTTAAGTTCCTTGCAAAGGAGCATTGAAATATCCCATCAACAGCCAGCTGTACTGAGAGAAAGAGCATCTTTTCTACTGGCTTTTATCCCAAAATTTACTCCTAGTAGCTTTGCAATTAGGGGCATAGATATTTGTCACCACCCATTCTTTTCCTTCAGTGATGCTTTTAACTTTCATAGATATAATATTACCATCTTCATCAATCATATCTCCTAAAATAGTTTTCTTGTTCCAAAAAATAGCCACCCCACCTGAGGCCCCATTTGAGCTACTACCACAAACTCCTCCATTTTTTAAGAACTTTAAATTATCAACTTTCTCCTTACTCATTTTGGTTTCCTGCACAAGGATAATATCCAACTTATGAGCTCTAATGAGATTCCATAATATATCCTATTTCTTGAGACCACTTAGGCATCGAATGTTCCAGGAGATTACCTTGATTTGGAAACCTGGGAGAAGGAATCCTGTATAGTTTATTGAGGCCATTTAGGCCTTGAATATTCCAGGAGATTACCTTCATTTGAAGACCTTTGATATTTTTATTCACTTTCATTTTTTGGATCAGTCTGCTCATGCTCTTCGCCAAGATGGTAAATAGGATGGGTGATATGGGATCTCTTTGCCTGAGCCCCCTAGAAGATTTAAAGAATATAGATGGAGACCCATTGGTGAGAATTGAAAACATTGGGGAGGAGATCAACTCTCTGGTTATTTTGATTATCTTCTCATCAAATCCAAAGGCCTCCATAATTCTGAAAAGAGCTTGCCATTCCACTCTATCATATGCTTTAGCCAAATCCAAATTTATCAGAAATCCTTTTTTATTGGCAGCATTAAGAGAATGAATATTCTCATGCACAAAGATGATAGAATCCAAAAATGTGCCTACCAGGGAGAAATCATTTTTGCTCCTCTGAGATGATAAGGGGGAGGACAACCAAAAGTCTAGAAGTCATAACTTTCGAAATGATCTTATAATAGGAGTTACATTATAGACTTATTGGCCTTAATTTTCCCATGGAATCCGCCCCAGCCACCTTAGGAATTAAGGCAATAAAAGTAGAGTTTATTTCCTTAAGGATTCTTCTTGAGCCAAAAAAATCTTTAACAACATTGACCGTGTCTTTTCCCACAATATGCCAAAATTCCTAAAAAAGAACATGGGGAAGCCATCATGTCCTAGAGCCTTATCCCCCTGAAAGGACAAGACCACTTTTTAATTTTCTTAGCAAAAGGGATAGCAGAAGGGGCCTTATTATGGTGAGGTTCAATAATCTTAGGGATGTTGTCAACCAAATCCTGTTGCTTAGTAAATTCAATCTCCTTACTACTTGTGAGGAGCTGAGAGAAGAAACTAATAGTTTCATCCCCAATGTTATCATCTTCAAGAAGAATTTTGTCCTCGGTAATTAATCTAGATATTCTGTTTGCAGCTTTATGTTTCATAGAAGTCATGTAAAAAAATTTAGTATTTCTATCCCCAGCTTCCAACCAAATAGCCCTAGATCTCTATCTCCAATAGATTTCCTCCCTAGATATAATGTTGTGAAGTTTGACTAAAATATCATCTTCCTTAGCCTTGGGATAATTTTCATATCCATCTTTCTGAATAGAGTTTTGGATCTATTCTAATTCCTCCTTCAACTTTTTTTTTATTCAAAAATATCACCAAAAACCTTCTTATTTTAAATCTTAATGTTACCTTTAATGTTTCTAAGCTTTTTAGCAACTTTATACATGGTTGTTCTATCCAAATCAATATTCCACCAATTGGCAATGGATTTATCTAAAGAGGGGTGAGAAATCCACATTTTCTCAAACCAGAAAGGGAAACATTGTTTAGTTTTAATAGACTCAGCAACAAAAGAAATTGGATAATGATCCGAGCCTATTCTATTGACAACTGATAGGGAACATCTATGAGAAAGAATCTAGTCATGCGTAATAAGTGATTTGTCAAGCCTTACCTGAATGAGGTCTTCTCCATCCCCTCAATTAGACCAAGTATAAGAAGCTCTAGTGAGATCAATATCAATAAGAGCATTGGGATTGATGAAGTCCATCAAATCAGTTCTTTTATCCAATTGGGCTTGAGTTCCTCCAAATTTTTAAGTTCCTTACAGAGGAGCATTGAAATATCCCATCAACAGCCAGTTGTCCTGAGAGAAAGAGCATCTTTTCTATTGGATTTTATCCCAAAATTTACTCCTAGCAGCTTTGGAATTAGGGGCATAGATATTTGTAACCACCCATTCCTTTCCTTTAGTGATGCTTTTAACTTTTATAGATATAATATTACCATCTTCATCAATCATATCTCCTAAAATAGTTTTCTTATTCCAAAAAATAGCCACCCCACCTGAGGCCCCATTCGAGCTACTACCACAAACTCCTCCATTTTGAAAGAACTTTAAATTATCAACTTTCTCCTTACTCTTTTTGGTTTCCTGCACAAGGATAATATCCGACTTATGATCTCTATTGAGATTCCGTAATATATCCTGTTTATTGAGACCATTTATGCCTCGAATTTTCCAAGAGATTACCTTCATTTGAAAACCTAGGAGTAGGAATCCTATATAGTTTATTGAGACCATTTAGGCCTCGAATATTCCAGGACATTATCTTCATTTGAAGACCTTTGATATTTTTAATCACTTTCATTTTTTGGATCAGTCTGCTCATGCTCTTCACCAAGATGGTAAATAGGATAGGTGATATGCGATCTCCTTGCTTCAGCCCCCTAGAAGATTTAAAGAATATAGATGGAGACCCATTGATGAGAATTGAAAATATTGGGGAGCAGATCAGCTCTCTGGTTATTTTGATTATCTTCTCATCAAATCCAAATGCCTCCATAATTCTAAAAAGAGCTTGCCATTCCACTCTATCATATGCTTTAGCCAGATCCAAATTTATCACAAATCCTTCTTTATTGGCAGCATTAAGAGAAAGAATATTCTCATGCACAAGCATGATAGAATCCAAAATCTATGTACTAGGGACAAATGCATTTTGCTCCTCTGAGATGATAAGGGGGAGGACAACCAAAAGTCTAGAAGTCATAACTTTAGAAATGATCTTATAAAAGGAGTTACATAGACTTATTGGCCCGAATTTTCCAATGGAATCCACCCAGCCACCTTAGGAATTAAGGCAATAAAAGTAGAGTTTATTTCCATAAGGATTCTTCTTGAGCCAAAAAATTCTTTAACAACATTGATCGTGTCTTTTCCCACAATATGCCAAAATTCCTGAAAAAAGAACATGGGGAAGCCATCACGTCCTGGAGCCTTATCCTCCTGAAAGGACAAGACCGCTTTTTTAATTTCCTCAGCAGAAGGGATAGTAGAAAGGGCCTTATTATGGTGAGGTTCAATAATCTTGGGGATGTTGTCAACCAGATCCTATTGCTTAGTAAAATCAATCTCCTTACTACTTGTGAGGAGCTGAGAGAAGAAACTAATAGTTTCATCCCCAATGTCATCATCTTTAAGAAGAATTTTGTCCTCAACAATTAATCTATATATTTTTTTCGTAGCTTGATGTTTCATAGAAGTCATGTGAAAAATTTTAGTATTTCTATCCCCAGCTTCCAACCAAATAGCCCTAGATCTCCATCTCCAATAGATTTCCTCCCTAGATATAATGTTGTGAAGTTTGACTAAAATATCATCTTCCTTAGCCTTGGGATACTTTTCATATCCATCTTTCTGAATAGAGTTTTGGATCTGTTCTAATTCCTCCTTCAGGTTTTTTTTCTATTCAAAAATATCACCAAAAACCTTCTTATTCTAAATCTTAATGTTACCTTTAATGTTTCTAAGCTTTTTAGCAGTTTTATACATGGTTGTTCTATCCAAATCAATATTCCACCAATTGGCAATGGATTTTCCAAAGAGGGGTGAGAAATCCACATTTTCTCAAACCGGAAAGGGAAACATTGTTTACTCTTAATAGACTCAGCAAAAAAAGAAATTGGATAATGATCTGAGCCTATTCTATTGACAACTAATAGGGAACATCTATGAGAAAGAATCTAGTCATGAGTAATAAGCGATTTGTCAAGCCTTACCTAAATGAGGTCTTCTCAATCCTTTTGATTAGACCAAGTATAAGAAGCTCTAGTGAGATCAATATCAATAAGAGAATTGGGATTGATGAAGTCCATCAAATCAGTTCTTTTATCCAGTTGGGCTTGAGTTCCTCCAAATTTTTAAGTTCCTTGCAGAGGAGCATTGAAATATCCCTTCAACAGCCAGTTGTCCTGAGCGAAAGAGCATCTTTTCTACTGTATTTTATCCCAAAATTTACTCCTAGCATCTTTGGAATTAGCAGCATAGATATTTGTAACCACCCATTCCTTTCCTTCAGTGATGCTTTTAACTTTCATAGATATAATAATACCATCTTCATCAATCATATCTCCTAAAATAGTTTTCTTGTTCCAAAAAATAGCCACCCCACCTGAGGCCCCATTCGAGCTACTAACACAAACTCCTCCATTTTTTAAGAACTTTAAATTCTCAACTTTCTCCTTACTCATTTTGGTTTCCTGCACAAGGATAATATCTGACTTATGATCTCTAATGAGATTTTGTAATATATCTGGTTTATTGAGACCATTTAGGCCTCGAATGTTCCAAGAGATTACCTTCATTTGGAAACCTAGGAGTAGGAATCCTATATAGTTCACTGCCTTCCATCAGCAATGTTTTGTTTACTCTCCTATTCCCTATGCCATTTAATGGTTTTACGACCCTGCGGAGATTTGGAAAGACCAATATCTGCTTTAGATCTGGTCCTAGTTTTCACCCCATTAGGGCATCCTACCTTCTTATTTTTCTTTTTCCATTCCCTGTTATTTCTTCCTCATGTTCATCTCTAAGATCAACTTGCATATTATTCAACAGTTCTCCTCTTTTCTTGGAAGAAGAGGGCGTGTCAACTCCAACATTCTAAAATAAGGAGTTTAGGTTAACCTTAGGCGATCCAAACTTGTTCTTCCTTCCAGAATTAACTTCAGGTCCTACAGAATCATTTGGGCAGTCTTTGTCACTTTTCATTACTGAGACTTGAAGGGCCTCATGTTGGGATTCGATTATATCATCAATCTCACCTTCTTCAAGAATATCTTCAATAATTACATTCTCTTCCTCCTGAGTTTGTAAGACTTCAAAAATATTGACTGTTTTGATCTCAAATCCACTAATTTCATCCTTTTTATCTTCCTTCAGAAGGGAACCCTTAAGAGGGATAACATTTCTATCATCTTCTAATAAATCTTTTAGGTTACTATAAATTTCGCTACCTCCTTCCACTCTACTATCTTCCTTAATATTTATCTTTTCTTTCCATACCTGTTTATGAGGATTATTAACCTTCATAGGTTTTTTGGGGTTACTAGGGCAATCCTTAGCCCAATGTCTAGCTTTCTTACAAGAGAAGCACACAAAGGGGAGGGACTTGAACTCTATTGTCTATTCCCATAACCCAAGTTTGGAATTTATATCAATAGAACTAGAAAGATCCATCCTCTGTGAAATATTGACAAAAGCATAAACCAGTCTCCTTTTAGCTGTAGTCATTGGATCTATTGCAACAAGCTCCCCAAAGGAATTCACTATACCTAAAAAAACATCCTCAACCCAGAATTCAAGCGGCAAGCCGAGTAACCTTACCCAAACCAGAGCAGATTCAAAGAAGGAATCATTGAGTTCCATGTTTGGAGACCATTTTCTTGGGGAAAGGGAAGATTTACCAAACATCCATGGTCCACCACTTAATGTTGCTTCCAGATCTTCCCCACAAGAAAAGGAAAAAACAAAAAACCCCTTGACAGCGCTAAAACATCAACCTGACCTTTCAGCCTCCATTTTCTCTTAACAAAGGATCTAACATCCTCAATATTGGGTCATGGTCTAACAAACTTTCCCACTAGAGAGAAAGCCATTAAAGAAATGCTATGATCAATAACCAAATCTAGAGCAGAAATAGCTAATTTGCCCATTTTTCTATCAGAGATGTCTTCCACAAAGGGGAAAGACGATTTTCTAGTAGGTTTGTTTGCAAAAAGACCGCTCCAGGGTTTGAGAGCCTTCACCCCTATAGTCTTTTCCAAGTCAGCTTTCACACCCTTTGGACCTGATTTTGGAGAATCTTTCATCTTTTTACAGTCAGGAGGAGGGTCCCAATGTCGTGGGTCCCCATTCGGTCTCCCATCCTCATCATCCAACGCTTGTCCTTGAGTTGCAGAGGCAGCAGAACCAAAGGAACCAACATCGTTGTTCCCTCCATTTCCAAAATTCAAATTTCCTTTTGCTTGCGTTGTTCCCTCCATCGTAGCTTGCATAATATGTTATGATCACTATATATGACACAATTTTCTATGTTTTGTATTATGTGATATCACATATAACAACACACATGTTGGCCATGTTTTTTATGGTTTATTCATAAGTAAATTATCTACATTAAATATGCACCTAATACATCTTGCATGCTTGAGAATGTTGCCATTGAAAATTTATCTAGCCATTAAACCAATACCATTATATAGTTTGATAAAAGATAATAAATTATCCCTATCACATATAAACCATCAAACTAAATTTTCATGTGGAAAGAGACAAAGAAGATCAAGGTAAGTTGAAAATGAAATTATGAAAATTTGTAAAGATTGGATCCACCTAATAATATTTAAAAAATAATTGTAAAAATATGGTCGAATGATTGTAAAAACATTCATTAATTCTTAAATATTTATCTATTTTTTAACAATACACCATATTATGTATCTAACTAAATATGTTTATTATATCAATTAATTTATAAAACTTCAAAATATTAAACTTTTTATGTGTATCTTTATATCATACTAAATTTAGAATACTTATATTAAACATTACATTAGCAATATAAAATAGTACAATATTTATAAAACTTTTTACTATGGTAAAAAGACACACCTAAAAAGTTTAATAAGATACCATCTAAAAAAATAACAAAAATCAAAATATACCAATTAATACTATATTAACAACAAAGGAGGATCTTGTAACATATGTGGTGTCACTCAAATTGCATCCGTAATGCACAAGCTAAAAGCTCAAGCAACTTGGTGACACATGGGATAATTCTCAGGCCTATGCGTTGCCTATAATGACAATCAACGTCCAGATGAAGGGTTGGTTCCCTGTGAATAAATCTAAATTCCCTACTAAGAAAAGGGATAGGAAAACTAAAAATGAAAATAGAATGACTTTGCGAATGCTAAACTAAGGTGAATCATCAATATGATATCTCAAAATGATAGAAATACACTCCTAAAAACACCAATCTGCACATATAGACTTCTGGTTCATAGCACATAAGTATTTCATGCAAAGGATTTAAACTTCAAGAAATTAAAAGGAAAGAAAACTTTCACAATCAACCAAATGAACCAATTTATCACAATGCACAACCTGTGACTTACAAATGAGACAAAAAATTTAAAGGTTATCTAGACAATAACACAATAAACTAGCTCTCAATCATGAATAAGAAAATGAACTCCAAAGATATCAGGCATAAGCTGATAATTTTATTCAGTATTCTATCATACAACTCCACATGAGCTACAAGAATGTATTCTCTGCTAAAACCAACAAGAGAATGATAAAGAACTAGTGAAGAAAGATCAAACTTTTTCACTTTATACAAAAATCTTCCAAAAGGTAGAGGAAAGATGACTTCAGAATGACTAAAGATGAACTCCCATTTAAAATATCTTTGAAAACTGATCCTCAGGTAGAAATAGAAAGACACCAAAATAGGTTCAAAATCATGAGAAAAACTCATGCAAACTTTCTCTCAAGCTCAAATCGGACCCCAAACTACCTGATGACTTCTCCTCATTTCACATTGAGTTCACCTGGACGCTATCAGTTACCTGGCAATTTGACTTAACTGCCTCCATTAACCATCAGCACATGACAATTTAACATTCAACAGTCGATACTACTGATGGCATGTCGCTATGTCGTGGGAATTAACCTTCAGGCACCTTTCTGTTGCGGTATAGCGAAAACCCTTGGATCATCTTGAACTTGCACGACCCTTATCTTACTTGGGCACTCACCCTTTTTTGCACGTTCTTTGTCGCCATGTCATGGTGAGTATTCAGCGATCATCTTCCCATCACGAAATAGTGACCACTGTCGAATCTTTCTTGATCACCGATGATCTTCCCTGACATGCTCGAACTTTAGCCTCTCCGAGCAGGTCACTCTTATGCCACGGTGTCACCACGTGTCAGCCATTGATTCACTCATGAGATCTTCCTGTCTCGCCACTTGGACCTGCCAATAGACTTGGTCTACCTTGGCTCTTCATCTACTATCTACCACGTGGCGAATCCTCATTCATTTTGAGCCCACCTAGATGACCACCTCAACTACCACCTCACCAGTCTCTATGTCACGGGAGATAACTAGCAAGCATCTTCATCTTGCAGTATAGCGATGACTATTGATCTTCCCTCAAACTATTTGATCCTTAGCACGTGAGCCACTCATCTTTTCCGCATGTACTTTATCGCCAAGTCATGGGGATAACTGGTGAGCTTCTTTCTATTGCGGTATAGCAACGGCCATTTGATCTTCCTTGATCTACCCAACTGTTAACCCCAACTGATCTGCTCCCTCTGTCGTGCGTCACCATGTGGCTCCCCCTGGTTCACTCATGAGATCCGCCTGGGCAGCACCTATCTGTCGGGCCTACCATGCGTTAGCCTACGACCCGCTTGTAGATCCACCTAGACTGCCATGTCACCTTTGGTGTTGTTGGATCTCGCCCGAACTACTCCCTCGACAAGTCATTTACAAGTCTCATCGAACTTGCAGTTTCATCGATGCCTTTATATTATCAATGAGACTAGTTCTGATTTCTTCGATATACCCTATGTCAATGGAACTGAGCCTTTGGTGAAACCTTTTAGAAATTCATCGCGACCAAGGTCTGCTCGATAAGTCACCCTTTGGTGACATGCCACCTATTTTGTCGTGTTATCATCGTTGGACCTTCCATCTCTTCATCCATTTGTGCAATGTCACCAGCCATTGGACTGCCACCACACTAGTCGCCAAGTCGCGATGATATCTTGCGAGCATCTAACCATCGCGACATAGCGACAACCATTAGATCACCGTGATCTGCGTCTGATCTGCCCGACTTGCTTGACCTTTAGCCTCTTCCCACGAGCCAGTCACAAAATTTGGACGCCTTGAGATATGTGTGCATGCGAGGGGCCCACCACTTCCTTAATCGGCCACTTTCCAAAAACCCTTAAGCTTTGACACTAAGGATAAATGCAACTTTGGTTTTAAATAAAAAAATGCTCCTCCCTGCGACCAATGTGGGATAAATATTTTTCATGCCTGGCGACTGTAATTGCTTGGAATTTCTCTATCCTTTTAAAACCCTCTTTGTTGCCTAGGTAAAAAAATTACATAGGTCGATTGCATTTGCTTTGAGTTTCTTTTGGCCTTTCCCAATAGCCTCGCAGGGGATTTGATGATACACTTGCCAGATGAATTTGCTTAAAGGTTTTAATAGTCATGCCATACCTGAAAGTGCAATGGAGCATGAATATCTCTGTGATCTATTTATCTTTGTAACACCCATCTCCATCAGCATGCTGGGATCAACCCTCGTGGGACATTTTAACCCACATGTTGTATTTTACTTTTCCTATATCTACACATGAAGCAAACAAGTTAAAAAAACAATAGTACATATCTGATTTCTTGTTAATGGTTTGACCTGATATTTGCTGATTTGCTTGAGACTTTTCAATATGAATGAAATCAAGGCCTCATTAGGTCACCAAATTTAGTGTGTGCAAAAAATTGCTAACATTTTTGGCAACCTCTGCAGAATATTTGCCTGCTAAAATCTATAGACCAGTCATGGCTTATCCATTGGGCTTATGTTGTCATCTCAGCCCTCTCTCTAGATGGAACTTCTTGAAATTCAGCGACTCCGCAGCATGACAGCAAAACAAAATAGGAAAACTAGGAAAAAACAAGTGGTGTTGCCTAAAACAAAAACCACAAAACCTTGCGTAAGCACTTATTGAAACTCAGAACAACAAAAACAGAAAAAAAAATGTGCATTGACACTTATTAACTAAAATGAAAAAAAAATCAAAGGCAAGCTTTGAGATGAATCCCATTAACTAGGATTGGAAGGGTTTCACCATTCAACTTTGAAAGTTGTAAAGCATTATGTTGCTTTTTCTCAGTAATGATGTATGGGCCATCCCATATGGCATTAAATTTAGTATGCTTTCGAGGCTTACTCTTTAATTCATTCCACTTCAAAACCTAATCTCCCTCATTGAAAACTCTCATAGATGCCTTCTTGTTGAAAGTCCTCTTCATCTGAGCTTGATGATTTTCAATGGTCGACAATGCTTGCTTTCTTACCTCCTCCAACTCCATTAGTTCTGCCAACCTAACCTGCATGGGTTCTTCTTGCAACATTTCTAGCTCTCTAATCAGAGTTAGTGTAGGCATTTCAATTGAAATTGAGAGTCTTGCCTCTTTACCATAAATGAGGACATAGGGAGATATACCTGTAGCTCTCTTAGGGGTGATTCTATCAACCCACAATGCATGTTTCAGCTAAGTGTGCCAAGTTCTCTAATTATCTTCTATTTTCCTCTTGATTATCCTAATAAAGTTCTTATTAGTAGATTCAGCTTGTCCATTACCCTGAGGGTAATAATTGGATGAACTACTAAAAAATATGTTGTTCTGGACAGCCCAATCAGTAATCTTAAATCCTACAAAAGCTAATGCATTGTCTGAAATAATAGAATCAACAATATCAAACCTTGCTACTAAGTCTTGATAAAAGTTTAGCACTACACTTTCATTTGCCTCCTTCAAGGGTACAACTTCAGTCCACTTGGTAAAGTAATCAGTGGTGGTCAAGATCCATTTATGCCCAGAACTTGAAGGTGGATTGATGACTCCGATAAAATTAAGAGCGCACTTCATGAATGGTTGTTCAATTTGAATAGGTTGTAGGGGTAAAGTTGTCATCTTCTATTTGCCTGCAAATACTGCACAATTCTTACATTTCCTTACCCAAGCATATGTATCTTTATGCAAATCAGGCCAAAAATATCCTGCCCTCATGATCTTTAATGCTGTAGTCCGTGGTGCAAAGTGATCACCAGCTAGTCCATTATGGAATTCCTCTAATATTCTGTCAGTTTGATCTGAATCTACGCATCTTAAGAATACACCATTAAAATCTTTTCTAAACAAAATTCCATCCAAAACGATACAAGGGATAGCTTGAAGTTTATAGTATCTTCATTTAGCATTATTCAGGCTTTTAGGACATTCGCCAGTCTGAAGAAAATGCATCATTTCATGCACCCAACTTGTAGGATGTGTTGCTACAACAATTGGTTCATTATCTTCATGAACTAAAACAACTTCTTCATTCTCTTTTTTGTTGTTTTCTGGGTGATTAGCAAGTTGTTCACATAGTCCCTTACCTCTAATCAGCTTCGTTACCTTGATACTGACATCATGCTCCATCACTTTCGTGATCCAAACAACTCTTTTGTCATTAAGATCCCTATTCAACAAAAAATCTTTTATACTAGGATGAGCAACCATTAGGTGAATTTCATTATTTGAAAGCATGTGTCTAAATTTCTTTAGAATTCTAATGACTTCTAATACATGTTTCTCAACAAAAGCAAAATTCTGTTCGTACCTTCTAGGCCTTGGCTGAAGAATGATGTTGGCTGCTCCAATCCCTCGTCATTATGTTGAATCAACATAGCTGAAATAGTATCAAAAGTACCAAAAGAATATAATATAAAATCCTTTACAAAGTTTGGATTAATCAAAGTAGGCACTGATGCTATGGCAGTCTTAATTTCTTCAAAATTATTCTTAGCCTCTTTGGACCAGCTGAAAGTAACTTTTTTCTTAAGTATGCTAGTCAATGACTTCAAAATAAATGCTATATTGGGGATGAATCTCCTTACAAAATTGATTCTGCTTATAAAGCTTTGAAGGCATTTCTTATGTGAAGGTAAAGGCAAAGCTAAAACAACACTTACCCTCTCCGAATCTATGATTATTCCATGTTTGGAGACAATATAGCCCAACAACTTACCCTCGTGTATGACAAAGATGCACTTTTTAGGATTTAAAGATACTCCATATTCTCTACACCTTTCAGAAATCTACCTTATGTGAGAAAAGTACTCTTTTGCATGCTTTGAAAAAATGGTTATGTTATCAAGATAATGTTGGCATATGCACACTCCAATGAGACATTGTATGTGATTGAAGGTTTTGTCATTGATGGCAACCTTACAATCCTATGGCACTGGCAAGGCATTATATCGGCAAGGCATTACACCGGCAAGTTAGTACACAGGCACCCAGACCACCGACACCGGCATAGAGAAAGGAAGCATACCGGCACAGAGGCTGACAAGATTTTTGGTATATTATATTTTGTTTTTTTATTGTAAAAACTTTGTAAGCCGACTTGGCAAGTTGTAAAATGATTATTATAAATAAAAGAGATCATAGTAGACATTTTGTAAGGAACTGATGTAAGCGAAAAGAAGAAGATATTAGGTAGACCTATTATGTGAAATATAGGTTAGAGGTTTTATGTAAAGAACATAGCACAAATCGGTACTGGATCAGGCATTATAGATGCTATTGTAAAGCAGTACAAGATATTGGATTTGTATAACCCACATTGTAAGTCAGCGAGACTTCCCATTGAGCAGTGAGCTCTAGGCAGTTGGCCTTCCTGCATGTGCAGGCCCCTATTGTAAGTAATATTCTCTTATTGGCCAGTAAGTGAATATTGTGGGTCACAAATCCCACCGAGCTTTTTCCCACACCGGGTTTCCTCGTTAAATCCTTGTGTTATGGTGTGCTTTTTAGGTGGATACTTTTAATTCTGTTCATTGCATTATTTCTTGCATATCGGTACATTGTTGTAATATGTTCTGCATGTTTTAAATTGAGAAATTCTAACAACCGGTTAGATACTGATTCACCCGCCCCTCTCAATATCTGTGGGATTCCTAACAGATAAACCAAAACAAATTTATTTATAAGACCTTGCAAGGCCATATCCATTGCCCTCTGAAAGGTTGCTCCTACATTAGACAAACCAAAAGGCATTTTCCTATATGCCATTGTTCCCCATTTTGTAATAAAGGTAGTTTTAAACTGGTCATCCTCTTTTACGAGAATCTGATTATAACCAGAATAACCATCAAGTATTGAAAATCTATCTAAACCTGAAACTACTTGTAAGATCTGCTCCATTGAGGGTAGCAGGTAATGATCTTTTAGAGAAGCCCTGTTAAAATCTCTAAAGTCTACACAAAGTCTGGGCTCACCATTCTTCTTTCTTACAGGAACCAAATTTGAAACCCAAGATGTATGTTTTATAGGAAAGATGATATTACCTTGGATCAGCTTGTTTAGTTTTGTCTTCATGAGATGCTCAAGTTTTAGATTAAGGGGCCTTTGCATTTGTCTCACAGGCTTGGAATCAACTTCCAACTCTATGGTGTGTTGGGCTAATGCGGGGTTAAATCCCTTCAAATCTTCGTACTGCCATGCAAACACATCATTGAACTCTTGACAAAGCAAAATAAATGCCCGTTTCTCTTCAGCTGTACATACCTTTCCAAGCTTTAATAACTTATCTCTGAAGATCTTAATAGGTTCATAGTGCTCCTCTTTAACTAGCATGATGCCCTTTTCCTTTCTAACTTGATCACCAGTGTTAAAGATTGACTCAAGGGTTACCAATCCCTTTGGCAGCTTATTACTTTTCAATTGAAGAATCTGATTTTCATATTGCTTTACAAATTTATGCTGATTACCAGCTGCAAATTCAGCCTCTTCAATAAGAAAATTAATAATTTGTTGATCTGAATCAAAGACTTGCCAATTGACACTATTATCTGGAATTGAAGGCCTAACAACCACTTTGACATATTGTTGTCTTTCAATATTGCTTACCTCATCTGGTATGTCAAATTGAGCACCCAAGGCAACCAACTTATCTTCTTTCTTATTCTGATTTCTAGGCATAGACAACAGAATGAAAGCATCAAATTCTTCAATTAAGTCCCATATCCTATGCTTATACATTTTAAGGACATCATTTTTAGTCACATTGACACCTCTTACTTGATTTAACACTAGCTCACTATCCCCAAATACTTGCAAACACTTTACATTTCCTTTTCTAGCCCATTCCAATCCATGCACAAGTGACTCATATTCAGCTGTATTATTAGTAAAGCTAAAAGAAAATCTAAAGGCTGAAAAGTATTTCTTACCTTTAGGAGAGATTAACATAACACCACCTCTGGAACCAACCTTGCTCCTCGAGCCATCAAAATAGAGTTGCCACAGTTCATTTTTCCTTTTGTTCATCCTGCTAATTAGATAATTGATTGTCACCCTTTTCAAGATTAGGGACATCGACACCTTCTTCATGGATCATGTAGACACGTAGCTCTAATTCTTCCATATGCTTGAATGGATCTTCTTCATCATTCTCTACTACCCATTCATCTAATAGTACATCAGGTATCCCTTCTATTGGGGTGTTTGTATCTGGGATATTAGGTTGTTCATTAGGTTCTTGCATAGACAAATTTGCATTAACAACACTTGGGATGTATGGTTCTATATTATCATTAGCTAACAATTCTGATTTTATGGTCACTTTGGTATTATATCTTGATCTGAAAAACATGTGTGACCAATCAGAAGACAAATACCCACCCAGCTTAGCTGTGAAATCTCTGGACAAGCATAAAGAAAAGTAAGGTGGAAGATCTATGATGTAGACATCTTGTGGGATTGAGAAGTTTGGGCATGCATACAATATGACATCCAAATTTTTAATCACACCTACTATGTTTATTGTTGTCCCATCAAGCTAGACTACCCCTTTTAAAAGAGGCTCATATGTCAAACTCAGTTTATCAAGTATCTTCTTTGGCATGATAGAACTACTTGCACCTAAATCAATCATACAATAATATAGTAGGTGTTGACCTATGATTAAAGTCAGATAAAAAGGAGGGGGTTTAACCTTCTGAGTTTGTTGCTCGTCCTCCTTTTCCTGAGGGGCATTGGATAAGACTACTTTGGGTTTCTCATTAGGAAGCTCTTGTGACAAAGAGATGTTAGACAAGACATTTTTAAGCAAACCCTTTTGCCCTGGAAGAGCTAAGGAATCCCACATTGAGACACTAACATGCATATTTTTCAATTGATCCAAAATATTAAATGAACTTGTACTAACCTTCTGTTGTCCTCTTTTAACAACAACATCCTTTTGAACTTGTGCTATTTGTAATTGACCTCTTGGTTGATCCTTGTTGACCATTGGTTGCCCTTTTGGTAGGATTTGTGTATTTGGAGTGGAATGAGGTCCAAGTGGTGCTTGTTGGCTTATAGAAGCCTGATTGATGCCTTTATCAGCTTGTTGTCCTATATCAATGGCTCTCTTTTTGGACCGTGTATTGGATGCAATAGAAGTATAGGACTAATTCTGAGCTTGTGGCCGATTCACTCCACAAAATTCTTCACCTTGCCAATTGACCAAGGTGACATCCGGGCCTTGTTCCGATTGAGAAACTTGTTGATCATGAGTTACACGAGTACTATTTGTTTAGACAACAACATTATTTTGAACCATGAGTTCTTCATGTAGCATACCATTCGAACAAGTGGTATGATTATGAGGTTGGTTGCAAGGATAACACCAATCATAATCTGATGCCATGTTGTTTTGAGCTGGGATGATCTCTCTGGATGTGCTAATAGTATTGGGATTGTAAGGTATATTGGATCTTTGGTTATAATTTCTTCTTTGACCCCGAGGGTCAACTTGATAAGGAGGCATGTTCTGCTGGTTGTTTTGATAAGGGGCTTGATAAGGCTTGGTGTTCTGGGAAACTTGCTTCTCAATATTGGCCATTTTGTTACCAAAGCCTTGGAACATGGTTTTGGTTTCATTTTTAAACTCTTGATTTGGGAGTGTGATAGTAATTTCTTGGGCTGCAACTTGATAATTTAGTTCTAGTAAAGTTGGGACAACGGCTAGAGGAGGCTCTAAAAGAGGTACAATAGGTTGTATTTCTCGAAATATGGGCATTGGGGACCTAGGGGCTATTTTAGTAGCCTAAATTAGATAGTTTTCTACTCTAATAGAAACATCAAATGCATTTGGTAGAGCATTTGTACCCATATACTAAATCATGACCGAAATGTCACCATTAAGGGCCCTAAGATAAGATAGAAATGCATGTGTCGGAGTAGGCCTTACCGTGATAGAGCTGCTCCAAGTCTTTTGGAAACAAAAATTGAAGTTAGACGTTTTTTCTTGAGGGGATCTCTTTATGGTACTCAAGTGCTCTAATAGTGACAATGGTCAGATTTGTCCTCAAACTATTAATGTAATCTATCACCCAGCTGATCCAAGGTATCAATTGAGTTTACAGGTAGTCCTCTGAACCACTAGAGCGTTTTCCATGTAAATGAGGTAGCCAAAAGTTTGATTGCAACATTCTCTTGTGTGATATGATGTACACCACACAATGAAGTTACATCCCTTATTTGTTTGATTGGAGTGGTTTGATCTTCTCTTGTGAAAAAAGGTAGGCTTTTCAATGTTGCTATAGGAATATCATCATAATGAGTAAGATTAAAAGGGATGCCTTGATTGAAAGTTACAAAAGGTTGAGCTCTTGGCAGAGCCATTGGGATAATGGGTGGATTTACTTGTGCTTGAGATGAGGAGCTTGAAAACAAAGGATTATTGTAGGTTGTAACTAGAGGCTAAACAATGGAAGGAGTACACAAATCTGGAACTGATGAATTAGAAGGGTTTGATGGATTTAAAACCTTCTTTGCTACCTCTTTATCTATTTTTGGTGGTCATAGATGAGAATGCTCAATAGGATCCTTACTTGATCTGGTTTTAACCTTTCTCATAAGCTACAAAATATCACTGAATCTGCATAGAAATGAAGAAAATGAGTCGCTGGGTATGAAAATTATTTCCTCTGAAGGTTGGAATTGCTGCTCCTCACACCAAAAGTAGCAAGAATGAATATTTGTTGAACTGAGATAGCTCAAACGTGTCCCACTGGGCGTGCCAATAATTGTTGTCACTCAAATTGCACCTGTAATGCACAAGCTCAAAGCTCAAGCAACTTGGTGACACATGGGATATTTCTTAGGCCTGTGGGTTGCCTATAATGAGAATTAATCTCTAGATGAAGGGTTGGTTCCCTATGAATAACTCTAAATTCCTTACCAAGAAAAGGGATAGGAAAAATAAAAATGAAAATAGAATGACTTTGTGAATGCCAAACTAAGGTGAAGCATCAATATGATATCTCAAAATCATAGAAATACACTCCTAAAAACACCAATCTACACATATAGACTTCTGGTTCATAGCACATAAATATTTCATGCAAAGAATTTAAACTTCAAGAAATTAAAAGGAAAGAAAATTTTCACAATCAACCAAATGAACCAATTTATCACAATGCACAACCTGTGACTTACAAATGAGACAGAAAATTTAAAGGTTATCTAGACAATAACACAATAAATTAGCTCTCAATCATTAATAAGAAAATGAACTCCAAAGATATAAGGCATAAGCTGATAATTTTATTCAGTATTTCGTCATACAACTGCACATGAGCTACAAGAATGTATTATCTGCTAAAACCAGCAAGAGAATGATCAAGAACTATTGAAGAAAGATCAAATTTTTTCACTTTATATAAAAATATTCCAAAATGTAGAGGAAAGATGACTTCAGAATGACTGAAGATGAACTCCCACTGAAAATACTTTTGAAAACTGATCCTCGAGTAGAAATGGAAAGCCACCAAAATAGGCTCAAAATCATGAGAAAAACTCATGCAAACTTGCTCTCAATCTCAAATCAGACCCCAAACTACTTGATGACTTATCATTTCACATTGAGTTCACCTGGACGCTACCGGTTACTTGGCCATTTGATTTAACCGCCTGCATTAACCGTTAGCACATGACAAATTAACATTCAACCGCCAAGACTGTTGACGACTTGTCGTTATATCGTGGGAATTAATATTCAGGCATCTTTATGTTGCGGTATAGTGACAGCCCTCCGATCATCTCGGACTTGCACGACCCTTATCTTACCTATGCACTCACCCTTTTCTGCACATGCTTTGTCGCCATGTCGCGGTGAGTATTCAGCAATCATCTTCCCATCGTGACATAGCGACCACTATAAGATATTTCTTGATCACCCATGATCTTCCTTGATATTCTCGACCTTTAGCCTCTTTGAGAAGCTCTCTCTTATGCAACAGTGTCACCACATGTTAGCCACTGATTTGCTCATGAGATCTGGCTATCTCGCCACTTGGACCTGCCAGTGGACCTAGTCTGCCTTGGTTCTTCATCTACTCTCTACCATGTGGCACATCCTCATTCGTTTTGAGCCCACCTAGATGACCACCTCAATTGCCACCTTGCCAGTCGCTATGTCGCGAGAGATAACCAAAGAGCATCTTCATCTTGCGGTATGGTGACAACCGTTGATCTTCTCTCAAACTGCTCGATCCTTAGCACCTGAGCCACTCACCTTTTCCACACGTGCTTTATCACCAAGTCACGGGGATAACTGGCGAGCTTCTTTCTATCGTGGTATAGCGACCACCTTTAGATCTCTCGCATCACCATTCAATCTTCCTTGATCTAGCCAATTGTTAACCCCGGTTGATCTGCTCCCCTCTGTCGCATGTCACCATGTGGCACCCCCTGGTTCACTCATGAGATCCGCTTGGGCACCACTTGTCTGCCAGGCCTACCACGTGTCAGCCTATGGCCCGCTCGCTGATCCACCTGGACCGCCACGTCGGCTTTCGTTCTGTTGGCTATCATTCTTTCGACCAAACTACTCCCTCGATGAGCCATTTACAAGTCTCATCGAACCTGCAGTTTCATCGATGCCTTTATTTTATCGGCGGGACCAGTTCTGATTTCTTCAATATACCCTATGTCACTGGAACTGAGCCTTTGGTGAAACGTTTTAGAAATTCATCATGGCCAAGGTCTACTCAATAAGTCACCCTTTGGTGACATGCCACCTATTTTGCCGCATCATCACCGCTGGACCTTCCATCTCTTTGTCCATTCGTGCCATGCCACCAGCCACTAGAATGCTACCTTACCAGTCACAAAGTCGCGATGATATCTGGCAAGCATCTAACCATCGCAACATAGCGACAACCGCGATCTCCGTCCGATCTGCCCAACTTGCTCGACCTTTAGCCTCTTCCCACCAGCCGGTCACAAAATTTGCATGCCTTGAGATGCGCACGCACGTGGGGGGCCTACCACTTCCTTGATCGGCCACTTGCCAAAAGCCGATAAGCTTTGACACTAAGGATAAATGCGACTTTGGTTTTAAATACAAAAATGGTCCTCCCCGTGACCAATGTGGGATAAATGTTCTTCATGGCTAGCGACTGAAACTGCTTGGAAGTTCTCCAGCCTTTTAAAACCCTCTTTGGCACCCAAGTAAAAACTTTACACAGGCCGATTGCATTTGCTTTGAGTTTCTTTTGGCCTTTCCTAACAGCCACATAGGGGATTTGGTGATACACTTGCCAAATGGATTTGCTTGAATGTTTTAATAGCCACGCCATACCTGAAAGTGCAATGGAGCATGAATATCTTTGTGATCTATTTATCTTTGTAACACCCATCTCCATCAGCATGTTGGGCTCAACCCTCGTGGGAGCCACATTTTAATCCACATGTTGTATTTTACTTTTCCTGTATCTGCACATGAAGCAAACAAGTTAAAAAAAAAACAGTGCATATCTGATTTCTTGCTAATGATTTGACCTAATATTTGTTGATTTGCTTGGCACTTTTCAATATGAATGAAAGCAAGGCCTCATTAGGTCACCAAATTTAGTATGTTCAAAAAATTGGTAATAATATGAAAAGGAACTCTATTCACCTCTTAGTTTAATTTTTAATTTTACTTTTCACATCTTACATTTATTACAGTCTATAATGAGTTGGGTAATTATAAATAGACTCTACCAATATAAATTTAGTATGGTCAAAACACACACTTACAATATTTATAAAAAAGTTTATTATGATAAAAGGACACAACTACAAAGTTTAACAAGACAACATTCAAAATAATGACAAAGCAAATAACAAAACCCTAAACTTTCCAACTCATAAGATGCAAATGAAGGATGATCCTGAAACATGAGTTGGGTATTTATAGTCCATTATGAATTGGGTATTTATAATAGACTCTTCCAATATAAATTTAGTATGGTTAAAAACCACACACGTCAGAAATAATGACAACAAAATATAAAACTCAAAAAGCCACAATTAATGGAATGCCAACAAAAAAAATCTTGACTTCAAGAAAATAAATTCTATTCATATCTTACATTATGCATTGGGTAGTTATAGAATGTCGGTTTGAGCCAATTGAACGAAGAAGATATAAGCTTGTTTGTCGACCCTAACCTTGAAATTTTTATGTCTGGTAGTTGCTGCTTGGCCTACACGCTCCGTTGGTGAATGCCAAAATCTGCATCTATGACAATTGTCTATTTTACAAGTACATCTTGAGTGAAAGAAGTCGTTCGTGATTTTAAAATTGATGTCGCAACAACCATCACTAGACGGTAAATTCTTTAAAAAGGCTCGTTGAATGAGTTTATTTCCTTCGTTTCCCACGGCGGGATGGAAGTATTCCCACGGGAATAACACGACAAACGCGTCTGGCAACGTAGGAGTTTTCTTGACTTGCAAAACACACAATAAATCGTAATAATGGAGAGGAATCTGAGTGAGCTTGTAGTGCAATGGCGGACGGGTAGGCCTTATTATTAGAGCTAACGACATGCTCTTCCGATTGCTTTTCAATCAAGCAGATTTGATGCCAATTTCTTTATATAAGTCGCCCGTGATGGAATATGAGCAAGGAAGTGCCTCGAGGAGCGGAAACAATAGAGATAGATCAGGTGTGGACTATGGACTGTGGACTGGGGCACTCGTCAAAGAAATCCATAAGGAATCGCTTTCAAATGGCTGTGATGAAAGGAATATTAGTAATGGTGCAGGTGATGGCTTGTGTGGGGTTGCAGTCGGAATACTATCAAACGAGCTGTCCCAATGTGCAGACAATCGTCAGAGACGCCGTTCGGGTGGCATTTCAGTCTGACAACACCGTCGCTGCAGCGCTTCTTCGGCTGCATTTTCATGATTGTTTCGTCCGGGTAGTCAAAGGCTCGCTTTACCATATATTTTTCTTCTGCATTTTAAAAATGAAAAGCTTAACACAATACGTGTGTCTTGCAGGGCTGCGATGGATCAGTTCTGATCGATTCGAGCGGAAGAATTAAGGCGGAAAAAGACGGCCCGCCAAATTTGTCTCTGCACGCTTTCTTTGTAATCGACAATGCTAAAGCGAAATTGGAGTCTGCGTGTCCTGCTACCGTTTCCTGCGCTGACATCCTCGCCTTGACTGCTAGAGACGCTATTATCTTGGTCAGTCATATCAGATGCTAATTATTATTGCTATAGAGATTTTAAATACAGTGATTATATCATTCTTAAATGTTAATTATAAGTATAAATATTTAAATATATCTATGATAAAAAGTGTGAGGAGATATCTTTCTAGTGTTAGTGTTGTCTTTCTCATTTATATTATTTTTAAATGTTAATTATTATTAATATAGATATTTTAAGTATATTTATTTAAAGTAGTGAAAATATCAATTAATATAAATAAAAATGTTTGGGAGATATATTTGTAGAATTTATTTTTCATCAAAGTTAAAATATTTATTTACATACATGTTTGACATATACTTCATTATACGATCATCTTAGTTAAAAAGATACATGCAGAGAATCTATTTCATTCAAATCTTCCAATAATTAGATTTTATTGAACGTACTTTAAAAACCTTAATCTTGATCAATGGCTTTTATATCACATACAATCATCTTACCATTATGATCAATTAATTGAATTACAACCCTTTTACATGCTATTTGATTTTAAAATATTACATTTATTATTAAATATTAATATTTTGACATGAAAATAATTCTCAGATTTTAAATAGAGATTAAAAATCCTATTACCATATCTTTCTACATTTGTAAAATATCTTTGGACATTGTCCTTGGATGTGGCTGTAGGCAGGAGGCCCGGATTGGGAAGTTCCTTTGGGGCGAAAGGATGGGAAAGTATCGAGGGCCAAAGACACCACAGCCTTGCCTGCGCCGACCTTCAACATTTCACAGCTTCTTCAGAGTTTTTCTCAAAGAGGACTCTCAGCGCATGATCTCGTAGCACTCTCAGGCACAACACTTCATGCCTCACTTACATATCTTCTCCATCTTAAAATTTATTAGAGATTTTAATTATTGTTTCGTTCCACTGCAGGGGGTCATACTTTAGGCTTCTCTCATTGCTCTTCGTTTCGCAATAGAATTCACAACTTTAGCAACACACAGGAGGTAGATCCGAGTTTGCACCCAACCTTTGCTGAGACATTGAGGAAGGCATGCCCGGTTGGAAACACGCAAAAGAACGCAGGAGCGTTATTGGATTCCACTGCAACTCGGTTTGACAACCAATATTACAAGAACGTGGTGGCGGGGAAGGGGCTGTTCTCTTCTGATGCTGCGCTCTATACTGATGGCGGAACAAAGCAGTTGGCTCACCAGTATGCCGCCAGTCGCCTTCTTTTCTACCGTGACTTCGTCAAATCCATGGTAAAGATGAGTAGCATCCCCGGACAAGGATCAGAGGAAGTGAGGCTCAACTGCCGAAAGTTCAATTAAATATGCAGATTTGAACTTTTGCATAGAATTGAACTAGTTATTCGTAGCTTAAATATAACTTAGTCTTTCTTAGTCAAAATCTGATTACAGTTATGTATGTACTATGAATCTATTTAATAACTAGCAATGTTTAGAAAAGTTTCTCAAAATTTGTGAAAATATGAGGGTTATGTTTTCTTTAATCAAATTTTTAAATAAATTAATTTAATAATCACAAATCATTGTCAAGATTATTAATTAAGTATATAATGTATTTTTATAATGATGGTGATGCAATGTTCATGTAATCATTTAATTCTTTTGCAATTGAATTTTACAAGTATTCAATAGATTCTTCTCAAACTCCTAGATCAATCTTAAATGGTACTTGTCCTTAAATACACCACTCTAATGTGTATATTATAATAATGTATGCTTTAGTCAACTTATAATAACTAATGAAAATGCTAGCATGATTTTAAATTTATAAAAGTGAACATGATCTAGGAAAATTTTGCACTTACATACGTAAACTGGAATAAAAAATACCATATTTATGGGTGAGGATAAATTTATAGGGATAAGTGATATTGTGATCAAGGTACAATTGCATGCTAGTCAATACATGAAGGAAAACCTAGTCGACACATGTTTACTTCATTATATTGAGCCATAAAAATATAGGATAATGGCCTCCTCTATGATCTAAATATTGATATCTAATATGGTCTAATGCATGGATTAAAAAAACTCATCTATCTTACATCATAATATTATACAAAATCTAGGAACCAATTCAATATGGTACAAGTATATTAGGAATACTACTGCCTACATCAATTGTCTTTGATCCATGTACTAGCCTAGATTAGTTTTTCTATCCCCCTTTGTTATATATTTTAATGATTTTCTTTACATTTGCAAGACCCATGTTTGTGTCTCCTATCTCAATCTATAAAGAGAAATGTTAGAAGCAATAGTAACACTTGTACTCATACTCCATTTTTCTAATAGTGTGTTTCCTTGCATGAATTCTAAAAAATTACAAAAATTCATGAAATAGTTAATAACACATATGTAGGGTCTATTTGAACAAGCCTAATCCTCATAATTGTTTTATGTTAATACTTTCAAGAAGGTGAAAGAATCTGAAAAAATAAAATTGACACCACAGTAGGAGATAGTCTAAAATTCTAAAAGGATAGGAAAATATGTAGCAAGTGAGGTTTAGGGTGTTAGGATGTCACACGCATGACTATCAAATAGAAAAATCTTCAAGGTTCAGCCTAATGTGCTAGGCTATGGTTGTTAAATACTCTAGGCAAATGTATACCCTTTCTTCTTCTAAAAGAAATAAATTTAGAAAGGATACTCCAAGATGTTAGATTTTTAGATTTTTAGATGATGTGTACTTTAAAACAATTTGGTATCAAGGGAAAAAATGTTTGGATTCCCAAAAGGTAATTATGTTCAAGGACTAGAAACTATTTGAACCAATGATTAATCATAAAATGGGACTGGGGTTTAAGCTTACTTACCACATATCAAAATGTATGAATTGCTAATGTCTTCAAATTGATATTATGCAACAAACTAATATATTATGGCTTAGGCTTTAAGTGTGCCACTTATTAAGTAAATAATCAAATAGAATCCCACATATACCTAGACCCTACTATATAAATAAATACCAATCAATGATTAAGAAACAACCTTAATACTTAAGCAATGTCTCTTTTAAGTATAGTCTTCCAATTTCAAACATGAAAGTTATTAAGGTTAAGGTAATGATAAAGAATAAATATAGAGGACCATATATTTTACAAAATAATGGACTAAATTCATCATTAATACACTAAACCTATAACTATTTCATATGAATAACTATAAGGGATTAGGGTTTAGGTTTACCACTTGTGTAATATTATATTAAACATAATGTTTAAATCCTTCAAACAAAATGTGTTTAGGGTAAAAGGCCAACAAGAATCAAGAATTAAGAATTTTTTTGGGGGAAGGGAATGCTAATGGGTCCTCTTTTAGGTAAAATGGTGAGCTTGAAAAACTTCTAAAAACAATGGATACCCATTTTCTTAAAAATGGGTACTTACTTGGGGTCAAACCCTTGAACCTAAACTCCTACCAATATGGAATGGGTAGCCATTTTGACTTTTAAAATGGATACCCACTTTAAAATGGGTACTTTTTCTTATCCACATCATGTATCTATTTATTTTTGGAATGGGTAAAATGCTATTGAGTAGGTATACATTTCATAAAATTTTAATTTTAAAACCCATAATTTTTCTTTTCTTTTAAGCTTATAAACCAAACCATTCGTCTTGAATGTTCAACTACAATTTAATCTAAAGAAGAGAAATATAAGCTTTAGCAATATGGTTGTTGTCTTTCTTTTCAATTTTATTTTTATTAAATTAAAACTATAATAGATTATGATGTCTAGATTTCAAATACTTAATTTTGAGGAGAGCAATTCATAAAATTGAAATCACAAGTATTAATACTTTTTATATGCGACCAAATATTTCTCTACACAATAAATTTTTTCTATTATTTTATGATTATTTTAGCTCAAATTATATCATCCATATAGAAGGTCTTTTGTGCATCAATAGATTATATTAATATAGCTTAGTCTACTTTATGATGATTCAATGGTACCTTACCTTGTAGTAACCATATTTCATGATTATATTGGATATGATGGTATCATGATAGTTCTTGATTGTCGTGATTGTCTTCTACTGTGTTTGTGATAGGGATGATATCATACCACTCACTCATGAACACGATATGAGATTGTGATTCCCCTTCACTTATCTATCTATTTCATGATATATGTTATGGTATATTTTCTTGTACGTGTATTTGTGGTGAGAGGTTTGCAAGTACTAGACATTGAATCCAGCTGACTTCACAGACTTGAGCATGTCTTCATCCCAATGGCAAGTTGATCGGAGGTGACATGAAATCCCATTCTATACTCTAGGTTGAAGTTGATATCCTTGTTAGTCTAGTATCTTGAGTTGTTGTCATATAGCATCATGTTGTATTTTGTATTGCACCTAGTTGGATTGTCTTGAGGTATTGTGATTATTGGCTATTTAATTATTAATTAATTAATTAATTAATTGACTCATATAATTTATAATAATAAATTAAATTAATAATTGATTCATGCAGTTTAAATAAATTAAATTAAAGTATAGTTTGATATTTAATTATTTATTAGGTAATTTACTAATATTTACTCATTTATTTAAGTGTTTACTGAATATTTATTATTAAATATTGTTTAATTATTTTATTAATTGAGTCTCTTGGAATTATTATCTATTTATATAGTTGAGGCATTAATATTAATTCGGGTATTTATTTATATTACCATTGGTTATTTTTTTATTGGGATTTTATGCTTAATAGTGCCCATGGTTTATTTTATTAATGGTTGTTTGTTATTATTATTTCCCATTTACCTATTGGGTTGATTAAATATTATATTTCTTACCTACCCTATTATTCTATTGTTTAATTTGTGGGGATAAGTAAATAATATTATTTTATATTGTTTACCTAGTATCTATGAATGGTAGGTATTGTTGGCAACAACAATGAAAGAAAACTGAGACGGGGGGGGGGGAGGGGGGTGAATCAGCTTACACCGAAACAACAAATTCAACCACAAATGCAAACCTGATAAACTACAGCAACAAGAAAGATAAGCAAATTGATAGCACAACACACAACACCAAGATTTTGATGTAGAAAACCCAATTAAGGGAAAAACCATGGTGGGAACCTACACACAATAAGATGATACTCTACAGTAGTATGTGAAAATAATTACAATGGGGAATGCACTAGCATTCATGCACACTGCCTAGAGCTCACACCTTAAGGTATAATAACCTGAAAGGCTACAAACCTCAGGGAAGTCTCACTGACTTACAACAAGATTCAGACTACAATTTGGAAGCAATGAACTGCAATTTGAAAATGTTATATGTTATAACTGCAATAGACCCAGCCATAAAAGTTATGATTGCAGGAGGAAGAACTTGCAGTCCTATGGCAATTGGAAGATCAATCATGCTCAATATGAGAGCAATTACAGGGGACATGAGCAACATAGATCGACTTGGAATAAGAGGAGAAATGTTCCCACAAAATCAAGAAATTCAAGGAAACTAGTAACCAGCCAAAATGACATGATCATAAAAGGAAGAGAAAACCAGCATGTTACAAGATTCCCCAATCATGAGGTTGGGATGGATGTTGTGTGCTACTATAGCACTACTTCTTACTGTAATGGAAAATCCACAAGTGTAAGGATCAATCAGTAGGAAAAGAAGAAACCTGCTCCCCAGACTGAAAAGGGGAAGAAAAGAGAGACCAAGAAGACATGGAGGAAGAAGTAGGAAAATAAGACCATGGACCGACATTGTGCATTTAATGCACAAGTGATATATCCTATGGTTTACAGGAGATGCAAGACTCAGGGGGAGTTACATATTGACTAGATCATTCACCCCTTAGTTGAATATGGATAAGGAGATGAACAAGTTGCTACCGGTAAGAGGAATAAAATATAATGGCAGTATGTGTAGTTACCCTGACTAATCATGGAAGATGGTTTACTGCTACAGAAGAAATGACTTGTAGCAGGGGAAATTGGAACCGGGAAATAAATGTAAAAAGGGAAAGTGTCCCAGTAGAGACAAGAGACCGATATGTTCAGCATGTTGCCGACACAGATGTTGATAAGTGTTGCAGGTTATGTAAGTCAATGACTTGACGGATCATTGCAATAACTCTGATAGCCTGGATGGACAAGGTTATGTCTCAGATGATATTGAAAAGGACCTGAATGACTTATGGTGGTCTGGTAGCTAATCTTATGTGCATACATCTTAATGGGTCAATAGGTTGGATATGTGACCTGGCAGTTGGCATTATGGTCATGATGATAGATGTCACAGGTATTGAGGTGAGTACCATTTTGGAATCTGGTAGATGAGAAATGAAGACAAGAGAACTGTGGTTCAGGGGGTTCAGAGCTATATCCTCAGATTGATATCAGATATAATGAACACAAAAGTAGATGCTCAAAGAAGGAGATAGACCTGCATTAGCTGTTAAGGGTTGTTTGGTACCTGAGCTTTCTATCTCAAGTGTTGATATTTGAGATGATGTTGTACATAATATTCAAAGGGGGAGATGCACTCGGTAACAAGGGGAGAAAGATTCCTATCAGTGCTCGGTAGATACAAGGAGGAATATTATCCTGACAATGCCCTTTTCTATTGTTGTCAAAGGGGGAGATAGATACTGTAGTATACCAGATACAAATGTGTTGACATCAATGCCAAAGGGGGAGATTGTTGGAATTGTGTTGTCATTGATATCAACCGGTATAGGATGTTATTAATATCATTGACATTGATGTCAACTAGTGAACAAGGGGTTGTTGGTATTAGAGTGTGATGTCAATAGAAATAGAAGATGGACCAATATGGGAGAAGAGCTGATATGTTGTCATTGGTGACAACCAGGTGACCATCTTCATGCAAAAGGAAGAACCGACTTGTACCGGTATAATTGATGTGCAGTAACATGACCACTCTGAAAAAGGGTTGTTGATATGGTGTTGCATACAACTGGGATAAAGAGATTGCATGATGAGCATTCATTATGGTGAAATGGCAGAATATTGTCTGGTTCACATCAAAACCGAAGGAGAAGGAGAAGTATGAGCAAGCCACCGGATTGCTAGTGTAAGGATAACTAGCAGATCTCCCACCAGATGGAGAAGCTCTCCCAGGCTGGTGATAGGTTGACAAAGTATGTTCCCTTTGTGTGCAAGATGACATATGTCATGTGGATGATAAATCCTCCCCTTAGTAAAGTCACACTTGTATGACAGAATGATTCCCTAAGAAAGGCAGGTGATTGAATATAGAGACTGGTTGTACAAGTGGGAGAATAAGGAGTTGAGATGGTGTGTTTGTTATCTTGACAAACCAGATGAGAGGAGAACTAGTTTGATGGAGAAGAATGCTGGTGAGTCAGCAGGAATATACATGGGATACCAAGATACTGAAGGTAGGTTGATGCAAAATAGTTGGAGTGTGATGACTTGGTTATATCAATGTGTCTCACTGGCAAGAAGGAAAGTATGTTACCCACCAACAGACACATTTACCAGAATCTGCATTGGTGATAGTTGACATGTTATGTCAACCTGTGAAACATTAGAGAATAGAAAAGGAAGATAAGGTTCTCACCTAATAAAGATATAGTTCATTGAAGGTTGATGACATGGTGTCATCAAGAGTGGTTACCAGTATGAAATCCCACCAGTAATATGGACAAGGTGCAAGTGCAAAAGACTCCTATGTGATGAGAATGTGTATGTTTTGGATTGACATGTTTGAAGACCAATTTGAGTGTTCAACTAGCAGTTCAACACAGTGTAGACATGGTGAGGTAATCGTAGAGTGTGAGACACCAGCAGAGTGGTGAAGTGCAGACACAAGGGTTACATTGGCATATTAGAAAAGGTCATGACAAGAAGGACAACTAACAAGGTGGTTAGTGTCGGTAGGGTTAGTGAACCGGTATGGGCATACTGGCTATGTGTGTAGTTGGGGACCAAGGTAAACCGACAGAGTAGTGTGATGAGAAGGATATCGACTGTGATGCCACGTGGAGTAGAGATGGTGAATATGCACAGGATAGTGATATCTAGTGTCAAAGAGGTAGTTGTGATTGGTCCAACATTAATGGTGACTATGAAGCTTAAGCTCCAGGATAGATTGATTGTGCAAATCGGAGTTGGCAAAGGAAACAACTAAGCCATTTATGGTGATTGACTGAGATGTGCTAACAGATTGGAAGCAGATTGCCAAAGATAGAAGGCGTGATTAGGAAGGTGCGTTAATGCCAGAGGTGTACAAGTGGTTATCTGGGAGATCAGATCGGGCAAGATCTGATTGGATTTGGCTTGCCTCAAGGATGATGAGGAAACCCTAACCGCCTAGATTTTGGCAAGGATTTTGGCAAGAAAACCAGGCTATAAATATGTAGGCCAAAGACATAGTTAAGTTGTTGTTGAATAGAAAAATATAATGCTGCTACGAAGTATATTCCTTCTACATGTGAGAGAAAATTAGTCAAGTGCACAAAGCATATCTGAGAAGAGATTGAGTGTGAGGGTGAACTTGGTTGAATTGTTTAACTGGTAGAAGAGCCAAACTGGTAGTGTCCATACCTGCAGAGCAGTAGAGAAGAAAGCTACAGAGAAGGCAGATACAAAACTAGTAAAGTATAGCATCAGTAAAGTGCAAAGCTGTGAGCAAGAGATCAAGCAAAGAAGAAGAAGAGGAGAGGTGTACTGGTAGCATTTGTTGGCAGTAGAGTAGTAGGAGAAGTGTGTCGGTGTAGCAAAGAAGGTATCTTACCGGCAGAGTAAGGTAAATGAAATCGTTACAAGATTCACTTGTAGCAAGACAACTACTTTTGTAATTGAAGTTTTCATTGTGATCACTGAGTTGTAGCTCGGTGTAGGGATTGTAGCTCCTTTAAGTTTGTAGCCCATAAACAAGTTAGAAGTTGGTGCTCCTTAGGTTGGTGCTCTTAATCAAGGTTTGTAGCTCCTCGGGTTGGTGCCCTAAATTAGGGGTTGTAGCTCCTTGGGTTGGTGTCTGAAATCAGGGGTTGTAGCTCCTTGGGTTGGTGCCCTAGACATTGTAACAGATTTTTCATTGTGAGGCTAGATTGGAGTAGTAGACTCCAGCAACATTGCTCACTGAGGTTTTTCCTTGTATATGCTAGTGTTATGTGATGTCCCCTTAAGTGATTGCATTTGTGTTGGTCTCCCCACTAACTGGTAAGTCTATTCTGAGCTAGATATAATAACCGGTATACTCACATAAGTCATTTAAAGGGAAATAGTTTGAGAGCCACTTATTCACGCCCTCTCAGTAGTGCATTGTGTCTAACAATTGGCTCTATCAACCTTCTTGTTCAAGTTCATACTAAATCCATGGATGTTGACTTTGTTATCATACCCTCTTCTGAGAAATTCCGAGTGAAGTTGGGCTACCTTTGGCTATCTTCCATGAAGGCTATTGCTTTTCCAATCCACAAGTGTCTGAAATTTCCTCACAATGGAGAAATCATAACCGTGAACCATAGCTTATTTCATCCATCCGAAAGAAGCCCTCGTGTTCCTATTGATCTCTTTTGGCCTAAACAATTTCAATCTCTTCCATCATGGAGCGATGCTCTTTTTCAATCTTATCAAAAAGGGAAGAATGATATGATTTTATCCATAAGTCAACCTAGATCCCCAACACTTGACATTCCTCTTATTCTTCAACATGAGGTTCTTTCCCTCATGGATAGAACTTCTCCCTCCTAAGGAAGATCGTCAACCTATACCTAAGGATGTGACTTTACCTTCTCTTAAGGAGAACAACAATATTCTTCCTAAGGTTAGACTTGTACCTCCTCCTCATGATGGACATGGTCTCCTTCCTACACCTAATATTCCTCCTTTCTATGGCATAGTTCCATCTCCTTCTTCTTATCAAGAGAAGAGGCATGCCTCTCCTCTTGTTCAACCTAAAAGACCTCAACCTAAACCTTCAACTATCAAGGAGAGAAACATTCCTACATGTTCCTGTGTTCCTTCTCCTTCTCAGCCTTCCATTAAGACTCAATGGAATCATTGTGTGAGAGAACACTGACGAAGACGCCGTGTTTGAGCTTGTGAAGCTATCCCTCAAAATATTCAATCTCCTTAGACTCCAACAATTGACATGATTCTCTTTTCTCCTAAGAAAGATATTCAACCAACATCTTCAAATCATAAGTTGCACAAAATATGTGATGGTTTTACTCCTATTCATGTTATTGCTCCTCTTTCTCTAAACTTTGATGAACAAATGGGTGAAAATGTTATTCATATTGGCACTTTAACTCCTGATTCTTTTGATAGCGAGTATGAATATGTTGATGGGGACAAGCATTTATCAACTGAATTTTCACAAACCTTAATCCTAGCTCCTAGAATCAAACAAAGGGACTTACAACATGAGCATAGTCCTTGTTTGAATCTTGTGATAGCTCCATCTATTGTGCTCGATGTTGCTCCTCTAGCATGTTGCTCGCCTTCTCAAAATAGTGATCAGCAAGATTGAGAGGTGGATGTTGTGTTAGATTAGCAATATTAGTACTATAGATCTTCTCTCTCTCCTTTCTTTTGTGACCATTATTCTATGTATCTCCCTATTCTTCTATTGTTACCTTAATGTCTACTTGGGGACAATGCAAAGCATTGAGATATTTACTTGGTCTCTTTCATGTTGACTCAAAAGACATCCTCTCTTCACTGTCTTCTAAGGTAGTGTCCTTCTTTGGGGAATGAAGATTATTATATGCATATATATACATGATATACATGAGTTATCATACAACATACTGACCCCGAGGAAAGTGAAACTACCTTGTATTTTGTGTTATCATTGGGTTTATTCCTCATTTGGGTGCTAATTCCTTGCAATAACATTCTCCCTCCCTTCTATGCCTCTTGGTTGCATCCTACCTATAATGGTGGGAATATGGTGAATGATAGATCAAGAGGAAAAATACCCTTTCCATCAAAGAGAGATGAGAGTTTCACCATGTTACATGAGGAAGATGAGAGGATAATTCACTATATTCAATCTCTCCACACGAAGATGGTAGATTGAATTATGTAGTGAAAAAGAGACAAAGAATTGATTATAACTTGAAATGGGAATATGGGATGAATTTGTGTGCCTGGATCTGGTAGTGATATGTTGAGACAAATTCGCCTTGCATATTTGAGGAAAATTTGTCCAAACAGTGGCATAAATGTACACGGTCCTCCGAAAAATCCGTGAAACAAAAAGGGTTTTTCCGCCTCTACAAATGAAGCCCAAATCTGAAAGTAAAGTTTCACACCTACAACTTACACACATAAAAGAGATGAAAATGGGTTGGGATTGGGGGTTTGCCTTTAGGTCAAACCCCAATTTTGGGATTAACCAAGTAATGAAAGAAAGTACTTGCAAGTAGCTATAAATGAAATACAAAATTGTAAATCACCTCTGGGGAGGTTGTGATAGCAGTGTTGATAGAAATGATTGTGTGTAATTGAATTTTTGAATCAATCTCCTCTTCAATGGTTGAATCCTTGACTTGAATGCAACACCTAGCCTTGAAGGGAGACTTGAGAATACTTAATGTTGGAAAATAATCCTTGAATGCTTTATCTCGTGTAAGCTTCCCATGCATCCAACCTATTGAACTTATCCAAATGAGAGGACTAATTCCCCTTAAATACATGATAGTGGATTTGATTTTCGTCCTGAGCCGACATCGGGGTTGTTTCCCGCCTGATGCACAACCAACATTGCCACCCTAGGAAGGGTCTTGCCGAAAAATAGAATAGGGACATGGGCACAACTCCCCTATCCTAGGAGGAGAAGGGAGTCACGCCCCTATCCAAGGTAGGCCAATGGCGCGAAATCTCTATCCAACCCCTTTCTCGAGGATAGAGTGAGGATGGGGTGATGCAAAGGCCAACGAAGAAGCTATTTCTGAGGGCTGAGCAATGTCTGGTCTCTAATCAGGCTAGAGGATTCGAACTCATGTGCATGAGGACCTTAATGCAGTCAAAAATTACTAGGGTCACAATTTTATGACACTATATTTATCCCCCACCTTAGCGGGAGTATAAGCGTATGCCAATACTACCCATAAAGTAAAAGGAAACAAGATTGAAAGACTTTTACCATGTCAAGAAGGGAAGATGTGCTAAGCCCCCTGTGGACTTAGGATCTTGCAACTTTGATTGATAAAGTAGAAGGGAAGATTGAGAAGGGGAGAACCATGACTGCAAGTAGCAAAGTTCCCTTCACTATGAGACATGAAAGCAAGGATACAAAAGATTAAAAAGAAAAACAAAGCTCACTAAGTAATTCTAAGTATCACAAGAAGGAAAATATGAGTGGAGTGTATGTCCCCACGTTAAAGCGATCGCAGGCACCTTATCGGGAGTGATTTCTTTTTAAGGTAGGATACACCCAAGAGAAAGAGAAGAAAGGGAGCACGCTATGGAAAGGATTTAGCCCCCAATCAAAGAATAAACCCAAGGATAATGAACACAAAAAATGAGGTAGTGTCTCTTTCCTCGAGGTTAGTATGTTGTATGATAACTCATGTATATCATATATGTATATGCATATAATAATCGTCATTCCGTAAACAAGGACACTACCTTAGAAGAAAGGGAAGAGAGGATGTCTTCTGAGTCAACATGAAAGAGACCAAGAAAACATCTCAATGTTTTGCATCATCCCCAAGTAGACACTAAGGGAACAATAGAAGAACAAGGATACACATAGAAGAAAGGTCACAAAAGAGAAAGAAAGGAAAGAGAGAAAGATATGCAATGCTAATATTGCTAATCTAGCACGACATCCACCTCTCGATCTTATTGATCACTATTTTGGGAAGGTGAACAACATGCTAAAGGAGCGAGATTGAGCACAATAGATGGAGAAATGACAAGATCCAAACAAGGACTATGCTCATGTGGTAAGTCACTTTGTTCTATTCTAGGAGCTAGGATTAGGGTTTGTGAAAATTCAGTTGATAAATGCATGTCCACATCAACATAATCATACTCACTATCAGAAGCATTAGGACTTGTATTTCCATTATGAATAACATTTTCACCCATTTCTTCATCAAAGTTTAGAAAAAGAGGAGAAAGAACATGAATAGGACTAAAACCATCACATGTTTTATGCAACTTATGATTTGGAGATGTAGGTTGAACATCTTGCTTAGGAGAAAAGAGAATCATGTCAACTATCAGATTATGAGGAGATTGAGTATTTTGAGGGATAACTCCATGAGCTCAAACACAACATCTTCATCGGTGTTCTCTTGCACAACAATTCCATTGAGTCTTTGTGGAAGGCTGAGAAGGAGGATTAACACTTGGAAAGGTAGGAATGTTTCTCTCCTTGATAGTGGAAGGTTTAGGTTGAAGTTTGTTTTGTTGAACAAGAGGAGAAGTGGGCCTCTTCTCTCAATAAGGAAGGATTTGGAAGTGCACCATAGAAAGGAGGAATATTAGGTATAGGAAGGAGACTAGGTCCATCATGAGGAGGAGGTATATGTCTAACCTTAGGAAGAATAATGATGTTCTCCCTAAGAAAAGGTAAAGTCACATCCATAGGTATAGGTGGACAATCTTCCTTACAAGGGAGATTAGTTCTATCCGTGATGGAAGAACCTTATCTTGAAGAATAATAGGAATGTCAAGTGTTGGGGATCTAGGTTGATTTAGGGATAAAATCATATCGTTCTTCCTTTTCTGATAAGATTGAAAAAGAGAATCGCTCCTTGATGGAAGAAATTGAAATTGTTTAGGCCAAAATAGATCAATAGGAACACCAGGGCTTCTTTCAAATGGATGAAATAACCTATGATTCATGGTTATTATTTCTCCATTGTGAGGAAATTTGACACACTTGTGGATTGGAGAAGAAATAGCCTTCATGGAAGATAGCCAAGGATAGCCCAACTTCACATGGAATTGCTCAGAAGAAGGTATGATAACAAAGTCAACATCCACGGATTTAGCATGAAATTCAACAGGAAGGGTGATAGAACCAATGGTAGGACAAGAGAAGCCATCAAATAACTTCCCAACCACATTAGAAGCATCATATATTGGTTTATACAATTGTAAAGTGAAAAGATACTCTTCAACTATGACATTAACGATGCAAGAGGGATCAATAAGGGAACCACAACAAAGGATATCCTTAACCTTTGCAACTATGTATAAAGGGCCATTGGGTTCTCTAATGGTCTCGCTAGGGTCAAATGTAATATAAGGATCCTTAGGCATATCCTGTATTTCTACCATATTAACCAAGTTTGGAGCCATAAAAGTGAAGTCTTCAGAAGAGAGAGAATTAGGCACAATTTCAATAACGTTAGAGGTATAGGAAGGCAAGGGATCAGTGAAAATCTTAAGATTTTGATTAGGAGGAGCTACTTATTTATCCCTTTATCATTCACACATGCCACATATATAGTATTATTATCAATCAAGTCTTGAATCTTATTCTTCAATGTGAAACACTTCTCAGTATCATGACCAAGTTGACGATGAAATTGGAAAAAATAATTGCTATCAAAATAAGGGGATGCAAGCTTGGAAGGATCAATTAATTTTATAGGAGGAAGTTTGATAACATTTATGTGCAACAACTGAGAAATAATACTATGTAAAGATTAATTCAAAGGAGTAAACTCTCTTTCTCTTTGGAAAAATTAAAAAATAGAAGGCACACCTATTGTAGCATTTGTTGGTATTTTGGTATGGTTTTGTCATTGATGTCAACACCTACTAAAACTCTAGCACTTTGGAGAATCAACAACATTCACTGGAAAGCAAGTGACTCATGCACAGTCACCGGTATCTAGTACATTGACAAGATATAATGATCACCGGCACTTGGAATGATATGGAAAACACTTGGTTATGTCGAAGACATTGTGTGGACACTTTGTTCTGGAGATTTATTTATTGGTATATTCATATTTACATATTTGTTGTTACTGGCAAATAGGTCCAGGGCTACACCGGTAGGTTTATCTTTTCCAAATCAGCATGACACGATATGGAGATGAATAATTATTGTTGTAAATGCATTAAGCCAACATGTTCCATCCGTTATTGCATCGGATATTGTATTGTTTGTAAAATGTTTTTATCGTAAGATCTTGTAGAGCCGACCTACTAAAATTGGTCTTATGTTATGGTATAAATGTAAGATCTTATTTGTAAGATCATATAGTGGAATGAGAAAAAGGATTGTGTGAAGGTATATGCAAGAATAAGTAGAGCTATACACATAGACATCATTTGAAGATTGAAGGAGGGTTTTATGAAGACAATCAGAATTACACTGGTACTGAATCCAGCATATGAAGATGCTATTTTGTGCAGTACATTTTTGTTGGATTTAACCATCCAATTGTAGTCAGTGTGACTCCCATTTTGTGATTGAGCAGTGAGCTCTAGGTGCTTGGCCTTTCTGCATGTGCAGACCCCATTTATGTACACTTACTATCTGCAGTAGTATCATCTAATTGTGGGTAAGGTTTCCCACCATGGTTTTTCCCCTTATAGGGTTTCCACATACAAATATTGGTGTTATGTGTTGTGGATGACTTTGTGTTTATGTTTCATACATTATCCTTACCGGTATAGCAATTAACTGTTAAAACTGTCTACCGACATATTGAACTGGTTTATCAATATTAAGCATTAAGTTGGTTAACTTGTTTTTGGTTTGAATTTATTTGACAACTAATTCACCCCCCCCCCCCTCCTTAGTTATCTCTAGGACCTAACAATTGGTAGTAGAGCCTAGTCCTCTTTTGCAGAAGTTTAATAGCTTGAGGAGATCCAATGTCTACTAATTATTTCATGAAGGACAGTCCTAAACTTGATGGAACCAACTATGGCATATGGAAGATCAGAATGGAGACACATCTAAATTGCATTGGAAAGGACATCTGGGATGTTACAAAGAATGGTTATACTGCTCCTACTCAGAGTCAGCCCACTCCACCCAACTTGACAAAAGATGAGGAAAATGATTGCAAAGCAAGAGAAGCACTTTTGAGCGCATTATCAGATCAACAAATCATGGGACTATCAGATAGCTCTACTGCTAAAGCTATTTGGGATCATTTGGAAACACCAAATGAAGGAGATTCCATAGTCAAAATTGCAAAACTTGAAAGCTTCCAGGTCAGGTATGAACATCCGAAAATGGAAGAGAATGAAAGGATTTCTGCTTTTATGGAAAGAGTAAATGAAATTATTTTGGGTATTAAATGTTGTGGAGGAACATTAAGTGAGGATGAAATTGTTTCAAAAGTTTTAAGAGGATTGCCACTGGCATATAAAATGAAAGTCACTTCTATAAATGAGTTAAGAACAATGCCTAATACATCAGTTACTAGGGATACATTAATAGAGAAACTTTCAGCTTTTGAAATTGTAGAATTTGGTCTTGTTGCTACTATAAAGATAGATTTGGCCTTTAAAGCATCAACATCATCTGCTCCATGATTTGACAAATCTGAATGGAAAGCCTTTTATGCAAGATAACTTGAAGAAAGCAAGAAAGAAAATGAAGAACTTGAAGAACTTGAAGCACTATTTGCAAGGAAAATGCCTAAAGGTCCAGTTGGAAGTAAGTATGAAGGTAAAGCACCCTTTAAATGTTTTAACTAGAATAAGATTGGTCATATGGCTTCAAGATGCCCTGATAGACATGCTAGACTAAGAGAAGAAGCTAGAAGAACATACAAGCCTAACCATAAATATCAGAGATACAGATTTAAGAAGAATAAAGACAAATCTTGTTGCATTGCTGATGAAGGTGTGACTGATGATTTTGATGAGGATCTAGTAGACAATGGATGGGTTTTTATTGCTATAACAGAAGATCAACTGACACCTACTGCTCAACCAGTAGAATAGGCCTTGGCAGCTAAAGTTGAAGTAAATGATGAATGGATCATTGATGCAGGATGCTCACAACATATGATAGGAGGCAAAGGTAAATTCTTCAACTTTCAAGAATACAATGGAGGCTTAGTGAGATTTGGAGATGACAAAGCTTGTTTGATCAAATGTAAGGGTACAATATCTCTTGATGGTAAGCATAACACTGACAATGTTTACTATGTTGAAGGATTAAAGCATAAACTTTTGAGTATTGGTCAATTAGTTGAGAAAGGATTTCAGTTACAATTAAAAAATGGAAAATGCAAAATCATGAATAGAACTGGTTTGGAAATTGCAACCAGTAATCAGACTAGAGGTAATATCTTTCATTTGAATAATAGTGAAAAGACATGCTTAATTGCACATATAGATGAAAGTTGGTTATGGCATAAGAGACTTTGTCATGCAAACTTTGATTGCATGGTGAAGATCGGTACTACTAAGGCAGATAGAGATTTACCTAAAATTGTCAAACCTAAGAATACAGTATGTAAGGAATGTCAATTTGGAAAACAAGTCAGAGCTAGTTTCAAAAGTATTCCAGAAAAATCCAATAATGTTGTTGATTTGATTCAAACTGATTTATGTGGTCTAGCCAGAACTAAAAGCTTACAAGGTGATAGATATTTTATGCTAATCATTGATGACTATTCTAGAATGTGTTGGGTTACTTTTCTCAGAGAAAAATCAGAAGCACTTGTAAAGTTCAAACTATTCAAAGCAATGGTAGAAAATGAAACCGGTAAGAAAATCAAATGTCTAAGATCAAATCAAGGAGGAGAATTTACATCTAAGGAGTTTAATACATTCTATAAAGTAAATGGAATCGGAAGACAGCTATCAGCACCTTAGACACCACAACAGAATGGACTTGTTCAAAGGAAAAACATAACTATCTTGGATGCAGCAAGAAGTATGTTATCAGAAGCAAACCTACCACATGTATATTGGAGAGAAGTAGTTAGTAGAGCGGTTTATACATTCAAAAATGTTCACATCAAAGGTGAAACTGGTAAGACCCCTCATGAACTATGGTTTGGTAATACTCCTACTCCTAAGTATTTCATAATTTTTGAAAGTAAATGTCATATCAGAAGAGATGAGTATATTGGCAAATTTGATCCTAGAAGTGATGAAGGAATATTTCTTGGTTATTCATCTAAGCGCAAGGCATATAGATGTTTTAACAAAAGATTGCAGAAAATTGTTGAAAGTACAAATGTAAAGATTGATGAACAATTTAGAGGAACTTCAAGGTATATAGACTCTGAACCAGCAACAAATTTTTTGACAAATGAACCTACACTGAATCCACTGGTATAGAATGAAGATCCAATTATCCTGGTATCATCTGAGGATTCCACAGTAAGTGAGGAACAACAACAAACAAAGACACCCCAATATGTAAGACTGAATCATTCTAAAGATCAGATAATTGGAAACAATTTTAAAGGAGTTATGACAAGAGGAAGATTGGCAAATGAAGAGGTATGTCTTATTTCTCAAATTGAACCATCATTTGTTAATGAGGCATGTGAAGATAAATTTTTGATTAAAGATATGTAAGAAGAATTAGAACAAATTGAGAAAAACAACACTTGGACATTAGTTCCCTGGCCTAAAGATAAAAATGTAATTAGAACCAAATGGGTTTTCAGAAACAAACTTAATGAAGATGGTAAGGTTGTCAGAAATAAAGCAAGACTAGTGTGTAAGGGATATTGTAAGAAGGAAGGAGTTGATTACAATGAAACCTTTGCATCGGTAGCTATAATTAAGGCAGCCAGATTATTTTTGGCTTGTGCAGCACACAAGAACTACAAAGTTTATAAAATGGCTATTAAATGTGCATTTTTAAATGGAGATCTTGAAGAAGAAGTATACATTGAACAACCTAATGGATTTTCTTTGACAAATGACAATGATATGGTTTGTAGGTTAACAAAAGCTTTGTATGGATTGAAACAAGCTCCAAGAGCTTGGTATACAAGACTAGATAAGTATCTTTTAAAGATTGGTTTTACTAAAGGAAATGCAGTCAACAATTTATATTACAAAATAACTAATGATGACATCTTTATTATAGAAGTATTTGTTGATGATATAATCTTTGGAGGAGAAGATGGATTATGTAAAGAATTTTCTATTAAAATACAATAAGAATTTGAAATGTCTATCATTGGAGAAATAAAATTCTATTTAGGATTGCAAATTTCACAGACTGATAAAGGTATATTCTTGAGTCAATCCAAATACTTAAAAGAGTTACTAAAGAAATTTGGGATGGAGAACTCTAAACCGGTAAGCACACCTATGACAACAAATGACAAATTATCACTAAGGGATGAATCTACACCTGTTAATCCAACTAGATACAAATCTATGATAGGAGGTTTACTGTATTTGACACAAACCAGAACTGATATTATGAATGTAGTATGTACTATTTCAAGATTTCAAAGTAATCCTAGAGAAAATCACGAATCGACAGTAAAAAGGATTTTCTAGTACTTACAAGGCACTATAAATCTTAGATTATGGTATCCTAAAGATGAAAACTTTGAATTATGTGTATAGACAAATGCAAATTGGGCAGGAGATGTGGATGATAGAAAAAGCACCACCGGTAGAGCATTCTTTCTTGGGAACAGATTTGTTTCTTGGTTGAGTAAGAAACAAAGTTGTACATCTTTATCAATAGCAGAATCAGAATATGTTGCAGTAGCAACTAACTATACATAGGTACTATGGCTTAAACAAATGTTGAAAGACATAAAGGTAAAATGCAAGGAACCTATTACTATCTATTGTGATAAGACTGCAGCAATTGATATATCTAAGAATCCGGTATTAAATTATAAAACCAAACATGTTTCTATCAAACTAAATTTTCTAAGGGAAAATGTCGAAGCAAAGGAGATAAAACTGGTTTATGTGAATACTAAAGAGCAAATTGCAGATATTTTCACTAAACCTTTGCCTAAGGAGACTTTTGAATATCTCAGAGATCAGCTTGGAGTCATACCCCCACCAGTAGAGACTTAGGAAGTTGATGATTGACATCAACCGATAGAATTAACAGAGAAATCTTTTATTCCGGTCCTTGATGGGAAGCTACTTCTTAGGGGGAGTGGTTGGTATATTGAATTAATTGGTATTTTGTATATGAACTTGGTTTTTGTTGTAACTTTGGTATTTGATGTCAAAGGGGGAGAGATTGGTATGGAAAAACTTTGAAAAATAAAAGGAAAACACATGTTGCTCCCAGGGGGAGAGATTGTTGTTTTGGAGAGATTATTACTCTATGTGTCTATATTTTGATTTCAGGTTATGACCTTTTTGGAGATTGTTGGTTTTTGGTATTTGGCATTTTTGTTTTGGCACTTTGATGGTTTTTCCATCTTGTGTTCCCATCAATGCCAAAGGGGGAGATTGTTGGTATTTTGGTATGGTTTTGTCATTGATGTCAACACCTACTAAAACTCTAGCACTTTGGAGAATCAACAACATTCACCGGCAGGCAAGTGACTCATGCACAGTCACTGGTATCTGGTACACCGACAAGATATAATGATCACCAACACTTGGAATGATATGGAAAACACTTGGTTATGTTGAAGACATTGTGTGGACATTTTGTTTTGGAGATTTGTTTATTGGTATATTCATATTTGCATATTTGTTGTTACCGACAAAAAGGTCCAGGGTTACACCAGCAGGTTTATCTTTTCCAGATCAGCACGACATGCTATGGAGATGAATAATTATTGTTGTAAATGCATTAAGCCGACATGTTCAATTAGTTATTACATCGGATATTGTATTGTTTGTAAAATGTTTTTATTATAACATCTTGTAGAGCCGACCTACTAAAATTGGTCTTAGGTTATGGTATAAATGTAAGATCTTATTTGTAAGATCATATAGTGGAATGTGAAAAAGGATTGTGGGAAGGTATATGCGAGAATAAGTAGAGCTATACAGGAAGACATCATTTGAAGATTTAAGGAGGGTTTTTGTGAAGATAATCAAAATTACACCGGTATTGAATCCAGCATATGAAAATGCTATTTTGTGCAGTACATTCTTATTGGATTTAACCATCCAACTGTAGTCAGTGTGACTCCCATTTTGTGATTGAGCAGTGAGCTCTAGGCGCTTGGCCTTTCTGCATGTGCAGACCCCATTTATGTAAACTTACTATCTATAGTAGTATCATCTGATTGTGGGTAAGGTTTCCCACCATGGTTTTTCCCCTTACAGGGTTTCCACGTACAAATATTGGTGTTATGTGTTGTCGATGACTTTGTGTTTATGTTTCATGCACTAATCCTTACCGGTATAGAAATTAACTATTAAAACTGTCTATTGGCATATTGAACTAGTTTACCAGTATTAAGCATTAAGTTGGTTAACTTGTTTTTGGTTTGAATTTATTTGACAACTGATTCCCCCCCTGCTCTCAGTTGTCTCTGGGACCTAACAACATTCACATGGTTGTTTTTGATTGGATCATTAAAATTGATGAAGCTTTTTGTTAGTTTTAACTTCACAAACGGTTGTTGAACACTCTCCCCCTTATCACCCAGAGCCATAGGAGTGGATTGCTCCATTTGACTCATAGCCAGTTGATAATTATGGAGTGTTGTGCACAACTGTGGAAAGGAAGTAAACTAAGACAAAGTAAGCTTTTCCCTAATACTTTTTTGCAAATTAGGTTTGAAAATTCTTTGAATATCATTATCAGGTACATGAAAAGAAATTTGAGGACACAAATGCTTATATCAACCAATGAAATCAATCACTTTTTCTTTAACACCCTATTTACAATGCAATAAATCAGTCAAAGTGATTTTAGGACCAATGGTGTTTTGAAATTGTTGGATGAAAGCATTTGCTAGTTGTTAAAAAAAAGTGATTGAATATGAAGGCAAAGAGAAATAGCATTGTAAATCTTGATGAAGAATGATGAACAGTAAATACCTCACAGATAATGAGAGGGGGGGGGGTGAATCAATATAGACAAAAACTTCTTCAATAACTTAAACTACAAAGACTTCACTAACTAGTAAACAATATCACCAGTCTAAATCAAGGTACTACCGGCAAAATGATAGTATGATTGTAAAAGACATAAACTGATAACATCTAGATCTTCTCAAAACCTAATATCTCATCTCAACTTCACCCATATGCTTAAGCAAGTAATACATTAGAAATACAATGACCATTGGATCAGCTTGTATTACCGCTTAACAGAAAACACTTAAAACATCACATGAAAAAGCATCACACATAACACACTGGTTTTTCACGTGGAAACCCAACTGGGAAAAACAATGGTGGGGATGAATACCCAAAAGTTGTTCTTGAACTCTTCTGAAGTTCGCTCTATTAGGAGCCTAGTCCTGTTAAAGACTTTACAACTGGTTTTGCTAGGGATCACCCAGTTAACGGATGGATAAATACCCGGTTAGAGGTTAAAACCCTGTTAAAGGTTACCTTGTAAGAGGATTTAAAGAACTCAATTATTTTCAATCACCATGTTAAAGGATTTACAAAAATCCTATTAAAGCTACCCGGTAGAGGGATTTTTCATTTGCTGAAATGGTTAGAAGTCAACAGGTAATACACTGATTTGATAACAACACTTAATGCCAAGGCAGATCCACTTCAGTTTCTTTACATCTACAATCACACTTTGTAGATCTCTGCTTACTCCTTAAGTCTAGCAAGAATCACCTCACATACATTCATTTTCCAACAACTTCAAATAAAAATCATCATCTACCTTATAGACAACAATTAGGTCAGTGGCCAAAACCTAAAACCCTAAGCATCTAGATTAACAATACAGTCGGTCCAATCCTGTCCATTTAAACACATTACATAGGGTAAAACAATCGTGAACAAATCTCAAGACATTCTCCATCATCTGTTCTTCACTGCTTTTGGAAGCTAATAACCCATCATGCTCTCTCCATCATTTACTAATATTTTGCACCTTCCTGAGGTAGATAGAATCAATCTTCTTCATGCAAGGTCCTCAAGGAGATCCTTCACGCACACAAGGTTGACGTGGTAATGCAATCTAATCTTCATTTCAATGCCAACTCATCATAGGATGTCATCGGTCGAATCACACAGACTTGGAATGCATCAACCGAAAATCCTGAAGCTGAGACCACCAACCGGTAGTCATATCAAATGAAACCTCAATACAAAATTTGCATATACCCGTTCACACTCCAACATACCAGTTCACTTGTTGCATATACCTATTCATACCATCATACTGGTTCACTTGCGTGTTTGCTTACTTCAATATACCGGTTCATACTTCAGCATATTGACATCAATGACAACATACAATCCCATCATGTCATCAAACTCTGCACATATGGAAGCAATCTCCCCCTTTGGCATTGATGGAAACACACAAAGATATAATTACATTTTCTTCCATATTATATGTCTTCAATACTGCAAATATCTTCTCTGCTTCACATATTCTCCCCCTTTGACAACAATGCCAAAGTGGAGGCACAAACATCCATGATCTACTATGCTGCTCCCCCTAAGGAGTAGCATCCTTCAAAACATCAATATTGAAAAGATTTGATAATGCAATACCTGACTGATGTGCAACACATACCTTTAGTTCACCTCTTGAAGGGGCAGCACCCCTAATTCACCTCTCAAAAAGGTAAATGTAGCCTTCGGTAGAGGCTTGGTGAATATATCTGCTAACTGCTCTTTACTGGAAACATGTTCCAATGCCTCTTTGTTCTAAACTTTATCCCTCAAGAAACGACACTTGAGCTCAAAGTGCTTGGTTCTAGCATGCAATACTAGATTCTTGGAAATATGAATTGCACTTGTGTTATCACAAAATATACTCACTGGTTCAGATGTAGGGACTTTGAAACCACTTAATACATGCTTCATCCAAATTGTCTAAATTTAGTTCATAAATGCTGCTACATATTCTACCTCTGTTGTGGACTGAGAGATACAACTCTGCTTCTTGCTCATCCATGAGACTAGTCTACCACCGAGAAAGAATGCACCACTAGTTGTTCTCTTCCAGTCATCCACATTACCAACCTAATCGGCATCAGTAAACACTTTGAGATTGAAATCATTATTGTATGGATACCACAATCCATAATCTATAGTTCCCTTCAGATATCTAAGAATCCGCTTGACTGCTACCAAGTGGGATTCTCTTGGACTTTTGTGGAAATGTGTAGCAATTCCCACTACATGTGCAATGTCCAGTCTGTTGTGTACTACATAGTGCAACTTACCAATCATTGACCGGTATTCCTTCTCATTCACCAATACTGAGTCATCTTCTTTTGACAATTTACAACCAGTCATCATCGGTGTACCAACCAGTTTGTTGTCTTCCATGCCAAAGGTTTTCAACACCTCTTTGACATACTTTGATTGAGTGATAAAGATACCATCTTTAATTTGTTGAATCTGTAGTCCAATGAATAACTTAATCTCTCCTATTAGTGACATCTTGAATTCCTTCTTCATTTCATCTGCAAACACATGGCTCATCTTGTCATCTCCACCAAAAATTATGTCATCAACAAATGCTCCACAGATCAGAATCTGATCTCCTTCTATCTTCAAATAGATATTGCTATCTTCACTTGTTCTTTCCAATCCCATCTTCACAAGATGGGAGATTAAACATTCATACCATTCTCTAGGTGCTTGCTTCAATCCATACAAGGCTTTATGTAGCCTACACACCATATCACTGTCTTTTGATAGGGAAAACCCATCTGGTTGCTCTATATACTTTTCCTCTTCACGTATTCCATTCAGGAATGCAGATTTCACATCCACCTGATACACTTTGAATCCCTTGAAGGTTTCATATGCAAGTAGCATTGAAACTCCTTCCAATCTAGCTACTAGAGCAAAGGTTTCTCCATAGTCTTCTCCTTCTTCTTGAGCATATCCCTTGCATACCAATCTTGCTTTGTTTCTTACCACTATGCCATCTTCATTTAGCTTGTTTCTAAAAACCCATTTGGTGCCAATAACATTTTTGTGCTCAGGTCTGGGTACCAAAGACCATGTACCATTCTTTTCTATCTAGTCAAGTTCCTCTTCCATAGCCATAATCCAGTCTTCATCTTTGTGTGCCTCTTTAAATGTTTTGGGCTCAAATTCAGAAATCATGCAAGAATTCTCTCTGACCTTTCTTCTTGTGATTATTCATGCATACTTATCCCCTATGATCTGCTTTAGATCATGATGCAACTTTACATACCAAGGAATGATCTTAACTGATTCCTCTTTCTTTTCCTCTTCATCAACATCTACTTGTGTAGGAGCACTGTTACTTGTAATTGGTTGTTTTGCTACCGGTTCCTAGAAGGTTACATCTGGTTCATCTACCACTCGCTCACTGCTAGTTTCCTCAGGTTTCTTAGAGGTTCATCAACTCTAACATTGATACTTTCAACAATTCTCTGAGTCCTATTGTTAAATCACTTGAGAGATTTTCTCTTGGTGGAATACCCTAGGAATATTCTCTCATCACATTTTGCATCAAACTTGCTCTTGTATTCACTTCTCTTGATATAACACTTGCTACCAAACACTCTAAGTAGCTTATTACTGGAGTCTTACCGGTCCAATACTCATAAGGATTTTTATCCTTACCTTTCTTGATGAGTACCCAGTTCATAGTGTAGACTACAGTGCTCACCGCTTCTCTCCAAAAAGTGTAAGCAACCTTCCCTTGAATCAGAATCGTTCTGGCAGCTTCAACTACAGTCCAGTTGTTCCTTTCTGCTAGGTCATTCTGTTGTGGAGTTTGGGGGGCAGACAATTGCCTCTTGATGTCATTCTCTTCACAGTACTTATTGAATTCACCAGAAGTGAACTCACCTCCTTGGTCAGTTCTAAGGCATTTAATCCTCTTACCGCTTTCCTTTTCAACTAGTGCTTTGAAGGCTTTAAACTTTCAAAAAGCTTCAGACTTGTCTTTCAAGAATGTGACCCACATCATTCTTGAGAAATCATCAGTAAGAATCATAAAGTACCTATCTCCCTGAACACTCCTAGTTTTCAAAGGACCACACAAATTAGTGTGCACAAGATCAAGTAAATTATCTGCTATGAAAGATTTACCTTTGAAGGTTGAGGAAGACATTTTCCCTAGTTGATATTCTCTACACAAAGGATTCTCTGGTTTGTTCAGCACATGCAATCCTCTAACTGCCTTGATCTTACTGGCCTTCACAATATTATCAAAATTTACATGGCAGAGTCTTCTATGCCATATCCAACTATCATCAAACTTAGCCATTAGACATTCATTGATATTTGTATTTAACTGAAATAGGTTATCTTTGGTCTACATACCAATGGCCATCAGTTCACCACTCTTTCCTTTTATTTTGCACACTCCATCTTTGAATTCCAAAGTGAGTGCTTTATCATTCAGCTGGGAAACACTCAAAAGGTTATGCCTGAGACCTTCTACCTAATACACACTATTAGCACTATTTTTCCCATTTAGAGAGATGGACCCCTTGCCTTTTACCATACATGATGCATCATTACCAAATCAGACTACACCTCCATCGTACTCTTCTAGAGATGGAAACTTCCTTCGGTCACAACTCATGTCGTAAGAACATCCACTATCAATAATCCACTTATTAGAATTATCAAAGCAAGAGACAAGAGCCTTCTTGTTTGACACATCTTCCTTAATGACTACAAACACTATGTCTTCGCTTTCTTCATCTTCTAATTCATCATCAGTGACAACTTCATCGACTGCAACAAGATAGTTTCTCCTATTTCCTCCTTTGAACTTTTTAAACTTCTCCAATTTGTCCTTATTATCACTATTGGGACAGTTGACAGCAATGTGTCCTATCTTATTGCAAGAAAAACATTTCAAAGGGAGCTTACCTCTTTATTTTCTAGTTCCCTTAGGAAGTCTCTTGGCAAGAAGAGCTTCAAACTCCATTAGGATCTCCTCATCATCCATATCCCTACTTTGTTTGGGTTCACAGCTGGTACCAACCTCTTTTCCCTTTCTAGATAGTGCAACAGATGCTCTAAAGGTTGATTTGGTCTTCTGAACACTACCATCATAATTGTTTAGCTCATATGCGGTCAACTTAGCAATGATGGATTCAAGGGATACCTTTGTCTTTTCAATAGATCTCAACTCGTGGATAGCAGCAACCCTTATTGCATAGACCAATAATAAGGATCTCAAAACTTTGCTAACAATGATGGGATCATCCATTGTGCCTCCTGCACTCTTGATGTCTCCAACAATAGTTTTAATTCTTATCCCATATTGTTGAATGGTCTCTCCTTCAACCATCTACATGTCTTCAAATTTTCCTCTAAGGCTTTCTTCCTTAGCTTACTTCACATGCTCATCACCGCCATACATCTTTGGGATTGTCTTTGTCTTGAACATCTATAAACTCAATCAGATAGACTACTGATAAGATCTTCCATGACTTTCCCGTTCTCTTGAATTTCTCTTCTTTGATCATCGGTGAGGGTACCAGTAGGGACAACATAAGTATTCTCAACATAGTTCTAATGTTGAGCACCCATGATTTTAATGTAGATCTTCATTCTGTCCTTCCATATCTTAAAGTTATCTCTGTTGAACTTAGGACCTTCCCTCTTCATCATTAGAATAGGATATTTTCCTCAAGAGGATAAGCTTATAACATAGAGGCCCTATAGGATGCTTTGATACCAATTGATAAATAATGATGAACAGTAAATACCCAACAGATATCACTAGTCTAAATCAAGGCACTACTGGTAAAAGATAGTATGACTATAAAAGACATAAATCGGTAACATCTAGATATTCTCAAAACCTAATATCTCATCTCAGCTTCACCCATATGCTTAAGAAAGTAATACATCAGAAATACAGTGACCATTGGATCAACTTGTATTACCGCTTAACAGAAAACACTTAAAACATCACATGAAAAAGAATCACACATAACACACTGGTTTTTCACATGGAAACCCAACTAGGAAAAACCACGGTGGGGATGAATACCCACAAGTTTCTCTTGAACTCTTTTAAAGTTCACTCTATTAGGAGCCTAGTCTAGTTAAAGATTTTACAGCTGGTTCTGCTAGGAACTGATCCTGCTAGGGATCACCCGGTTAAGGGATGGCTAAATACCCAGTTAGAGGTTAAAACCCTGTTAAAGGTTACCTTGTAAGAGGATTTGAAGAACTCAATGATTTTGAGTCACCCTATTAAAGGATTTACAAAAATCCTGTTAAAGCTACCCGGTAAAGGGATTTTCCATCTACTGAAATGGTTAGAAGTCAACAAGTAATACACTGATCTGATAACAACACTTAATGCCAAGGTAGATTCACTTCAGTTTCTTTACATCTGCAATCACACTCTACAAATCTCTACTTACTCCTTAGGTCTGGCAAGAATCACCTCACATACATTCATTTACCAACAACTTCAAATAAAAATCATCATCAACCTTATAGACAACAATTAGGTCAGTGGCCAAAACATAAAACCCTAAGCATCTAGATTAACAGTACAGTCAGTTCAATCTTGGCCATTTAAACACATTAAATAGGGTAAAACAATATTGAACAAATCTCAAGACATTATCCATCGTCCTCTCTTCACCACTTTTGGAAGCTGATAACCCATCAAGCACTCTCCATCATTTACTAAGATTTTGCACATTCCCGAGGTAGATAGAATCAATCTTCTTCATGCAAGATCCTCCAGGAGATCCTTCACACGCACAAGGCTGATGTGGTAACATGATCTAATCTTCATTTCAATGCTAACTCATCACAGGATATCGTCGGTCAAATCACACAGACTTGGAATGCATCAACTGGAAACCCTGAAGCCGAGATTGCCAACCAGTAGTCATATCAAATGAAACCCCAATACAAACTTTGCATATACCGATTCACACTCCAACATAACAGTTCATACTTCAGCATATTGACATCAATGAAAACATACAATCCCATCATGTCATCAAACTCTGCACATATGCCAACAAATCCTTATCTCTTATGGTTCTTGTAAACAATTTTGCAAGAAATCTTTGATCATAAGAAAAATCAATACATGAGGTTTGAAATGTTTTGACACATGTAAGAGGATCACCTTTTCCATTATAGAGTTCCAATTGAGGGATCTCAACATGTTTAGGTGGCATGACTTTAACAATGTCAAGAGAAAGGGGTCTCACAACATCAAAGGTGGTCACACTAAACTTGGATTGACTCATAGAAGCAATTTTTTATTGTAAGGAAGACACGGATTAAGCAAGATTGTTTTTGAATAAGGGAAAATAGGTTTTGATGGGCCCCTAAAACCCATTACAACCAAAAGATCAGAAGATATACATTAAAGAGGAACAAAATGCAAAAGACAACAACTAAGAAAAGGACAACCGACGAGCAAAAAATCCCACAAACTAGAGACAGCTAATAAAAACAAATAGGACCAAAAAGGAAAGATCCCAGCGTTAGGTTAAGTTTTGAAGCATCTTAGCGACTTCCAGCTCCAGTTGTTCCATATTATCAGTCACTCGCTTGATATCCTTAATTTCCTTGCTTTGGCTTTGCATATTTATGGTGCTCACACACATTCGTCTACCAAACCTAGTCTCCTTATCATCAAGGATATCTTCCTTCACATCAATGATGCCCACAGAAGCCTTATCCCCATGGTCTTTCTCAAGCTTACTGATAAGAGACTTCATACTAGCTGAGGTGGCCTTAAGGATCTTATGACTTTTCTCACCAATCATTTTGAGCATGTTCTCAACTCCTTCGAGTCTTTTTTAAGTAGCCCCTGCTATGTTGTCCAAGGTAAGAAAGCTATTTCGATTAGCATTGATGATCTCCTCTGCATTACTAATAGCTTTGGTGAGCTCATTGAGACATTCTGGGAGGGAGTTGAATTTACCCGAGCCTATAACTTCTAAAGTCTCAATTTTAATGGCTTTCTGGGCTTGCTTGGTTTTTATGCCAGTAATTTCCTTTTGCATCCAATGGAACACCTTTTTGAAGCTATCCGTGCAATTATTGATGCAGAGGTCAATATCTAGGTGATGGTGTTCCTGAGTCTTATCTCCTGCAAGCTATAAATTCACCTCAAGACCCACCTCCCTGACTTCAAATCTTTGAGCTTCTTTCATGGCCATGTCCTCCCCCATCAGGCCCTTATCCTTAGAGTCAGTCATGAGAGGCGACTGATTCTTGGTTCCCACATCCTTAATTTTAGGAGTTTTCCTTTTCTGTATCTGGCTTGAGAGGATTTGTACCTCCTCGCTTTCACTATCCATATTTTTATTAGTCTCATTATCCTCTTCATACCAGCTATCCTCATCCTCCCCTCTCTGCTTCCTTTTGACTGGCCCTTTCTTCTGTAGCTCATGTCCTATTTTCCTTTTTTTCCTGCTCGACCCAGCAATTTGGGGGTCATTCTCTGCGTCAACTTCTGTGTCATAGCCTTTGCCTTCCTCATCATCAGAGTCATCAAGATCCTCTTCCAAATCAGAGACCTCAACAATGTTCATATAGATGGTAGTGTTCTTGATGTGATTATAAAGAATCACCATCAAACCATCATGCATTGCTGGATTGGTATTGGGGTTGGATATTGCATCCTTGATCCCAGCATTTAGAGCGTAGAAAAGATAACATGGAATGAAAATTTTCCCTTTATACCAAAAGTGGTTGAGAATGACAAAATGATAGTTGTAAACCCTAGTAAATCTATCATCTAGAGTGATAAATTTCATAATAGAAAGCAAAACCCTTTGCTAAATTAGCTTAATTACCTATGGCAAGTAGTAAGTATGGGTTCCCTTCACCAATCTGGCTTTCTCCTCCTCATCCTTTTTAAATTTCTTCACTGCTCCATCTGAAATCTTCCTATCCCTATAGAACTTGATGTTGTCCATCAGAAGACCCATAGCCTCAACGATCATAGTTTCAGTCACCTTGACCTTCATGCTGCCAATGGTCAATGTACCTTTATTCCAACCCTTCTTGAAAATTCTTGTAATTTTGAGCTATTTCTCCTACATTCTCTCCATGAAATTAGTCATCTTGTCATCTTTAAGTATGACCCAGACCTTAGGATGGTTCCTCCATTTATCAATAGTGGTATCCTTCGTTCTCTTGCGATTTCCCCCCATATTGTTATTGATGTCTATCAACTATAAATTCCTAGAAATAACTTTAATCGCAATGAACATTCTGAGAGAAACCATTAGAATCCTATAGAAATTAATAATACTTTCATTCTTTAGGAAACAAACACCCATAAAGCATGAGAAGTGATCCTACAATTATTATTGTACCTCCTTCCTGACTGCATACAAAACCGACTCTTGCTGCCACAACCTCCCTTATCATCTTGGGAAATGATTTCAAATCTGACTTTTCTTACCTTGAAATCTTTCATAAGTTAAGATATAACATACCGCACAAGTGAGCTCCCCCTTGCAATTCCAGATCTTGATTTTCTCGCTATTTATTGCCTCATTGGCAGCCCAGTCAGCACACCCGTTGGCCTCTCTGCAATCATGGGAAATGTGGCACTTATCAAACCCCTAAAGCAACTCCCTGACAGAATCAATGATGTTTTTAATCATCCATGAGGGCTGGTGTTTACCAAGGAGGAAATTAATAATGTTTTTAGAGTCACCTTCCAACCATAACATTTTGACACCCAAATTATAAGCTAATTTAATAGTTTAGAGGGTGCCCCTAGCTTCAGCCAGATGATTAGTCTGAATCTCCAAGGGATAGGCAACCACCCAGTACAAAAATTAGCACCATTCTGGATAACTCCACCACAACCATCAGGTCTAGGGTTCCCTTTAGCAACACCATCAAAGCTGGCCTTAAACCAATCATTAGGGGAAAAAGACCAGCTACACATACTTCTTTTGATTTGGTTGATGTTGGTGACCATGTAGGTTGGGATATTCCAGCTCTTGAGAACATCAAATTCCTCTTGATTATTATAGCAATGCTCTCCCCTGGCCATCACATTCTCAACACAATTATATTTTATCTTGCCATACACCACTTCAGAGGTGTTAATATCATTCCTGAATATTTTGTTTTTCCTCTCTTTCTACATACCCCAAAGGATATGAGCAAAGGAAAACTTCCATAAATTTCTTATGGTTGGATTATTCGTAGTGTAGTGCCAACTTCTAAAATAGTCTTGAATCTCCTCTGGGAAATCCCAATCCAACCCCCAAAGTGGAAAAAACATCCCCCAGATAGGAAGAATAAAAGGAGAGTGTATAAAAATATGGTTCATAGATTCCTCATTATTGAGACAAAGATTGTTGGCAATTGACACTCATTGTCTTCATATGTTGTCATTGATGGCAACAAGATTCTATAGAAGGCATATACCAGTATTAGGAGGCATACACCGACAGATACCAACATTAGAGTATTCAGGGTCATCAACGACATCGGCATACAGCAGTTCAAAGAAGCTGACATCAGTCTAGGATTGAAAAGGTTTTATTTGTAAAATCATTTTGTAATTGTTGTATAGGGCCGACATTGGATATCTTTTGTATTGTAAGACAACATAAGGCATATTGTTTCTAAAGGGTATATAAGTCAGTCTATTAGGTCATTTTGATATAGGACAAGATAGATGACATGGTAACAGAACTGTGTGATGCAAAGAATATGTATGAAGGTCATTTTGTATGAGAATATAATATCATGCTATGATTAGTAGATATTCTATAAAGAATATTTAGAGGAAAGGAGATGCCAACAGAAGGATTCAAGGTTTATGAACTAGTATAGAATAGAGCTATAACCAGAACTCTTTTTGGCATTACAAATGCACTTTTTGAGTTCATCATTACTATTTTATCTCAATAGAAGCTTGTAGTCAGTGAGACTCTTTTGTGTTGAGAAGTGTGGATTCCTACATGTGCAAAAACCCATGCTATGTAATATCCTTTCATATGGCCAGTGAATTGATATGGTGGGTCACAAATCCCACCGTGGTTTTTCCTCTTTGAGGTTTTCCACATATAAATTCTTTGTGTTATGGTGTTCATTCATGTGGTTGGTTTATTTACTTCATGTTATATATTTCTTCATTGATCGGTGTATATGTGTATGTTATAATAAGGTAAAATCTTGTATTACCAGAAGAAAACTGATTCACCCCCCCTCTTAGTGTTCTTGGTTCCTCGGAGGAACTTTAATAGCTTGAGGAAGATCCTAAAACCGGAATAATTGAACATGGCTATGGAGAAGCAACTTGAGATGGCACTTGAGGATTATGATGTTGAAAGGATAAATAACCTGAAACTCCAAGATGAATTGAATTCTGCTAATGAATTCATTATTATTCTATAAGAAAGGTTATCATCTGCTCAAGCTAAGAGAAAGGAACTTTTGCAAAATCAGGATGATGAAGAGAAAAATGCACTTAAGGAACAATGTCAAAAATTGAGTCAAGTAAACATGCTCATGAAGAATGAAATGCAAGACCTGACTATGAGGTTATCAAAAGATATTGAGGACAGAAAGAAGAAGGAAGAAAATCTTGCTATATCTTTGAAGAACAAATTTGAAGAATGTGGCAGATTGACTCATGAAAATAATCTATTGAGAATTGATTTGGTACATTCCCAAAATAATGAACAAGAACTCAAAAAAAAAATTACAAATTTGAGAGATAAGTTGACTACTACAAGTTAGTATAAAGAAAAATTCAGGATTAGTGTTGCACAGTTGGATGATTTATTGAAAAGACAAAGATAGAGTGAAGATTCTAGAGGACTTGGATTTGTACAAGGTGAAAGCTCTGGTACTGCAAGTGAAGATCTGACAACCAATATGTAGAATTCATCAAACCAGAAGAAACTGGTAAGGCAATCTAATGCTTACAAATTCAATGGTAGATGCTTTGTTTGTAGAAATAGAGAAAAATCAAAACTACAATATAGTTCCTAGTTAATGTACAAATTGCATGAAATATGGTCATAAGTTAGAAGATTGTAGAATGAATGTTAAGTGTCATGCATGTGGAAAGTTTGGACATCTGGCTAATCAATGCAGACCAAGGAATGCCAACGGATATGTTAAAGAAATTCAAAGGAACAATGTTACATATTATGGATGCAACAAAATAGGTCATATTGCTAAGTACTGCAGAAGCAAGACTACACTGGTTATCAATGATAAAGAAAATGAGAAAGGAAAGTAGAAGATAGATGAAATACAACAAGATCACACCAAGAGATGGGTTAGAAAATCTTAAGAACAAAGTGGAGATGCAACTACACAAATAACTGCACCTTTGACTCCACCGATAGACTAGAGCATTCTTGCACCGATAGGAAATTCATCTGGAAACTAAGGCATATGTCGTAGGGGTTGGCAAAATCATTGTAAATCTTGCATATTCCTCAAAAGAGATCTGGAGAGTTGTATCAGGTTTATCTGACATAAAATTGTGAAACTGACATTCAGTAGGGTACATCACTAAGCATTAATGTCAGTGATGAAATAGGGTTTACTCACTGATAAAAAGGGGAAATGGACTCAATTTCACTCACCTAGCACTCAAGCAAAATAGAGAGAAGCAAACGTGAATCACAGGAGATCAAGAGCGAGCAAAGCCATTCCAAAGAATTTCTAGCAGTCATCTACAAAGTAATCAAAACTCTTTAACCAACGACTATTTTCTAGGTATTTGTTTGAAATGGTATCCAGATCATCATCTGCTCCTATTTTCATTGTGAATCCCACTGTTGTTGAGGTTAAGGATAGGCTTAGACCGGTTTTCACTGAAATTCCCCAAATTGCTATGAAGGAAGATTCTTTTAGCACATATTTGAGGGTTCCTAATGGCGTGGTTTCTATGGAAGATGTCAGGGCCTATATTCATTGCACCTTGGAGGATTTAGGCACCGAGGAAATGTCATGCCCAAACTTTGGGCCAAAAACAAAACAACAATTTTTTTTTGACAACATAAACACAAAATAATCTACATTCAAAACGAAATCAATTAAGTTTTGTCTTAACTAAGGTGTAAATAGAAGTGTTTACTAGAGTTGGAATGATTAACTCCATCAATTAAGTGATAATATTTAATGAAGACTAATTATTCCCTAAGAGGGTCATCACAATTTAATTAGTTAATTTAATCAACCTAATTAATTTGCCGCTAATTAAAGTCGAGGGATATTTAAATATCTTAATTGCATTTAAAACATTCCTGACCAAAAATAATGATAATGCTATCTTAACTTAAAATTAATTAATTGGGCACATGCAAATTCATTATTTAAATTTAACCAATAAGGTTACAAATTCAATAATGTTATTTCCCAAATAAATATAATTTATACTATAGCCAATTTTAATCTCCCCTAAACCTTCAAATTTCGACTATTAAATAATTTGGCCAAAATTCGTATAAAATAATTAATAATTTTCATTTACAAATTTCCCTCAAATTAAATTTAACTTGACGTCCACATTTAATTAAATACAAAAATTATCTATGAAATATCCTTATTAATAATCCTTGATAAAATTATGTCAATAATTGCGATATTAGAACTATATAAAATAAATCTCGCAATTTAATTTCAGCTAAAAGTGAAAGGGGTCTAATTATTACTTAAGCATTCATTAATATTTATTAATAAAATCAAATCAAATTGGTATCAAATTAACCTCTTATATATATATATATATGCAATTGGAAAAACAAATCTTAATTTATACTTACCCCTTCATATATATATATTGAAAATATGTATATATATATATATGGTATTAAATTAAATAATCCAGCTATACCAACTAATTATAGTACTACAACTTACACCAAAAACCCTAAATTTAAAAGTTATAATAAAAAAACTATAATTCAAATCTTTCTTTTATTTTTATATGCTAACCCTAACCTGAATATGGGCTAGGGTTGCATTTCTAACATACTATTATTATTTAAATGCTAACCCTAACCCGAAATTGGGTTAGGGTTTATTATTTTCTTTTTTTGTGTGTGTGTCTATTTTGTGTGTGTTGCAGGGTATAGCGGCCATGGAGGCGGTGGCGAGTGCGAAGGCATGAGGGCCAAGGCGGGTTTAAGGGGCCGCAGGGTACCACTATGGATGCTCATAGTTGCGGACGCGGCCCGCGATGCCTTTCGGGGGTGGTAAGGGTTTCGCCCCTCCCAACAAAATATAAACAAGTCTTCCCTTTTTTTAAAAAAATAAATTTTGTTTATATTTTGTTTTTCATATATATTAAAATATAAGTATATATATATATATATATAGGGTTGGTTTTTTTCTTTTAAATATATGCAGGACAAAAACAGAGTATAGGCAGCATAGAATAATACACTTTTATTTTTGTTTTTGTGTAAAATGTGATCTAGTTAACATGTATACAAATATTCATTTAGCTAGATTAAATAGATTTATATTATGCAACATTAACAACATTATGACTGTCAGTTTTTTACAGTTTGATAAATATATCAACCAGTTCATTTCCTCTTTTAAAATTAGACATAGATCTATTTGCAATTTCTGGTTTTCTAAGTCTGTGTATGCATATATTTTCTTTTACAAAAAAAAAAAATACATAACAACAAACTTTCTAAACTAACAGATTTATATAACAGCATTTCCTTTCATTTTAACTTCTAATAGATAACTATGGGAAAGAGGTAAATTTAAATTTGCCTACTTTAGCTTTCTGCATGTTATTTTTTTAAATAGGAAAATGACAGTAATAAATACAATTACAGCAGCATTTAAATAGTACAGAAAAACACTTAAAACATTATCATTTCACTTTTTGCATTTCCCTTTTTTTTTTAATAAATTACAGAGATAAATAGATGACAGATTTCAATAGGAGACAGATTTAAATAAAAGACATATTTCAAATAAATGACAAATTTCAGTTAAAAGACAACAGCATAATACATATCTTTTCCTTTGCAATTTATATAAAACAGAGTTAACCAAATGCACTCTTTTTTATTCATTTTAAATGATCCATACATCAATAAAATACATCTTAAGGCTCAGTCAATAATATAGATTTCTAAATCATTTTACAATATATTTATAGTAGAAAAACTCTTTCCTTTCCCACCCTTTCTCTACAACAAATACAAAAATTACATTCTTTTTTTTTCTTTCTGGAATTAAAATAAAATCAGTAACTCCTAGCTTTCCTTTTTCCTTCTTTTCCAAGCAACCTGTATACAAAATCTTAAGCTTGTGACCATGGAGTGCTCACCTCCCAACCTAGGCTTACTAGAAGCCACCCCCGAGCTTGGAGAACCAGGTCCTAGATGGGTTACACTCAAGAAAACACTAACAAGCAAGGGAAAAACTCAAACAAGCACATTCCCATCCCAAAGCTGAACTTTATCACACAATGTGATATTTACATGGGTGGAAGTGGACCAAGTACCTTGAAGAGAACTGCAAGATAGTAGAACCCAACCAACTCATGGCAACCAAGAACACAACAAAAATCCATCTTAACCCACCATCCTTATGACCCCCAATGCATGCATGCCATACTTTCTCCCCTTATGACCCCCAAACGCATAAACAAAACTATGCACCAAGGGTCATATAAACAAACCCTTGAGATCACTCTCATAATGAGAGCCTCTCACTCTAAGGTTGTCAAACCCCTTCCACCCCCAAGACCATTATACCCTCCCAGGGGTAAGAAGGCCTTGGATACTCCCAAAACACAAGAAAATGCATAAAAATAAATAAGAGAAAGATCACATAATACTTTCACAAAGGAAATACAAAGAAAGAAACATTTATATTTAAGCAATCCTACAACCAGATTTCCAACACACAAGTAAGAAAATGCACCAACCTTGAATCTGCTAAGGGTTTTCTAGGGATGGCTTGGAGAAGAGCAGCCCAATTCCACAAATCTTTTCAACAACACTTAGCCAAAATTCTATTCTAAAACTGGTTTTTTTCAAAATTGCAAGATCTCCAAAGATGGAGATTGGGTGATTAACTCACTAAGTCTCAATCTCTTTCCTGAGAAGGTTTCTCCCACTCTTTCCAACCTATTGGATAGAGTGAGAGGCTCCCATTGGTTGGTCTTCCCTAGGTCTTACACACTCCCTAACCAAGACACCTCAAGAAGATGAATGTAATGGGGAAGAGGAATGACACATACCAAGAAGGTTATCTACCCAAGGATGGCAGTCCCAAAGATGAAATTCGGCCATCTAGGAAAACCCAATTTTTTGGGAGGTAAAACAAGTCCTAGGGGAAGGTCACATGGCCAAATTTGGCCTTCACCCATATGTACCCCATAGGGCCCTCTAAAAATTCTCCAAAATTGACTCTAGGAGTTGGTTTAACCATTAGAAAGTCCACCTAAAGTACACTTACGGGTCAACTCTGACTTGACCCTCCTTATGGCTCACTATCCTATATTTCTTGGAACCTTCAAGGATAATCTAGAAATATATCAATTAAACAAAAAATAAATTTCTCAAAAAGGTGACATGACAATTGCCAACACAACATACAACATATGTGTCAAGTGACACTACAAAAATAATTCCACGTCACAAATACACACATGAAAATTGTCTCTTGAATGATTTAAACAATTTAATAAATATAATTTACACACATGCAAACATTTATGTTTACGAATAAAATACGATACATACAAGGTGTTGTCTGTCCAAATAGACAACCCCTGGTTTTACAAACATACATAGGCCTAGACTTGATTCTCCATAATGTTTCCATGGTCACTTGGATAATTTTCCTATGCATCTCAATTACACATTAGTACTTCCCAATAGCCTCATATAATATTAAACACATAATGAGAATAAAAATCAATCACTCTGCATACAATTGACATCATACAAATCAATTTACCATATAACAAGGCAAATCCACATAAGCAATTATCATAATCTTCATAAATTTAATCCATTCATAAGATATGCATCATATTTCTAACATCATAATAAAGTCTTGCAAATCAAATAATGGCATACACCATCTCAATGCTATCCTATTCTAAAATCATATAAAATACTATATCCACAATGCATAGAAATGAAGCATCAATATATCAATGTTATCCAATTCTTGGGATCATATAAAGTTCTATATCCATAATGCATAAAAATAAAGCATCCATAATAGTTCCAACATGAAAATCACTGAAATGCTAGGATGGGTCGCGGTAGCGCCTCACACCCTCCTCCTTTAGGCCTGAACTTCCTCATGGATTTCATAAAAAAGATGAGGGTACTATGATCTCATATGTGCTGCATCCTCCCATGAAGTTGTAACCTCATTATAGCAATCCCACTGGACCCTAACCTGGTCCAATTCTCGACCTCGAATGACTAACGTCTGGCAAGCCAAAATGTGAATGGGCTCCAAAGCTAGCTGCCCATCCGACTTCACCTGCAAGGCATCCCAGTCTAAAATATGAGACTCATCATATATATACTCCTCAAAACTGATACATGAAACACATCGTGGATGCATGATAGGCTAGGTGGCAAAGCTAGGTGATAAGCAACTGTTCCTATCCTCTCAAAGATCTCAAATGGTCTGACAAAGTGAGATGCAAGCTTAGAACCCTTTCCATTATGGATTGGACTCTTATGCGGCCGCACTCTCAGAAAAACTCCATCCCCAACCATGTAACTTCGGTCTATCCTCTTTGCATCTACATACTTCTTCTGCCTATCATGTGCCTCTCTAAGGCATTGTCTAATCAAAATTACCTGCTACTCTATATCATGAACCATCTCAGGACCTATGGCCACTCTATCCTCAATACGGTCCCAACTCAAAGGTGTCCTACAAGGTCTGCCATACAAATCTTGATACGGTGGCATCCCCAAAGAAGTGTGATGCCCATTATTATAGGTAAACTCTACTAAATGAAAGTACTCCTCCCATCTGGTCTGATGATCCATGACGTACATGTGAAGCATATCCTCTAACACTTGGTTAACCCACTCTGTCTGTCCATCCATTTGTAGATAATAGGTTGTGCCAAAATTGAGCTTGTTGCCCATTACTACCTGTAATGCCTTCCAAAAGGAAGAAGTGAAGAGGGAATCCATGTCAGAAATAATCTTGTGTGGAACGCGATGAAGCCTGACAATGTCTCGCAAGAACACCTGTGCCACTGCTGATGCTGTGAAGGTAGTCTGGACTGCTGAGAAGTGGGCCACTTTGGTCAACTTGTCAACCATCACCAAGATAGCATCATAGTGACAAGATAACATGGGAATACCAATGGTGAAATCCATGGATATAGTATCCCACTTCCACTCTGGTATAGCATGGGACTGGAACAACTCACCAGGATGGCGGTGCTTCGCCTTGACTCTCTGACACTCAAGACATTGGGCTACTAACTCAACAATATGCTACTGCATACCTGGCCAATGATATAACTATCTCAAGTCTGCATGCATCTTCTTAACCCCGGGATGCATTGCATAAGGAGCTCTATGAGCCTCCATGATAATGAACTCTCACAATCCCTTGGGAGAAGGTACATAGATGCACCCTCTATTGCGTAATAGTCTATCAGAATCTAAGGAATAATCGACATACTTCCCCTCCAGGCTCTCCTATGATCGAATAACCTGACAAACCTCTAGTTACCATCCATCCTCTGGCAACTGCTGCAATATACGATCTCTCAAGTCTATTCTCATAGATATGGAGTATACCTCATGTCATCTCCTACTCAAGGCATCTACGACTACATTCTCTTTCTCCTTGATGTAGTGGACATCAAAATCATACTCACATAGAAACTCCATCCATCTCCTCTGATGGGCATTAAGTTTAGGCTAGGTGAAGATGTATTGCAAACTTTGATGATCTGAATGAAGCTCGAAATGATGACTCAAAAGGAAGTGTCTCCACCTCACAAGTGCATGTACTACTACTGCTAGCTCTAGGTCATGCATAGGGTAGTTAAGCTCGTGAGTCTTAAGCTTCCTAGACTCATAAGCTATAACTCAACCCTCCTCCATAAGGACTACTCCTAATCCATCCAAAGAAGCATTTGTACATACCATGAAATCAACCATGGGGTTTGGCATAATAAGAATAGGTGCACTAGTGAGTGCCCTTTTCAGATCCTGAAAATCCCTCTCACACCTTTCTGTCCACTCGAATTTCTTTCCCTTTTGCTGAAGGGATGTAATGGGGTGTGCAACTCTGGAAAATACCTCAACAATGCATTTGTAGTACCCTGCTAGACCCATGAAGCTCCTGACCTCTGTCACACTGGTTGGCATTGGCCAATCCATAATAGCTCTAATCTTGGATGGGTCAACTGAGATCCCATCATCGGATATAACATGCCCAAGGTACTTGACCTCTGATCTAAAGAAAGCACACTTCGACAAGCTGTCAAACAATTGATTGTCCCTCAAACACTGCAAAACTTGCCTCAAATGCTCCTCACGCTCCTTCTCATTCTGAGAATATATCAAAATGTCATCAAGGAAAGTGCGGAATACCCCATTCATGAGACTCATGAATACAGTTGGAGCATTCATAAGACCGAATGGGACCACGGTGAACTCATAGTGGCCATATCTGGTATAAAATATGGTCTTGTGGATATCACTCTCCATAATCCTCAACTCATGATACCCTGACTTCATATCTATTTTGGAATACACTTTAGCACCCTAAATTTGATCAAACAAATCATCAATCCTAGGCAAGGGATAGCGGTTCTTGATGGTTACTTTGTTTAGTTGCCTGTAATCCATTCATAACTGAAGGGACCCATCCTCCTTCTTCACGAAGATGACTGGTGTGCCCCAAGGAGACACACTAGGATGAATGTGACCCTTCTCTAAGAGTTCCTCAAGCTACATCTTGAGATTATTAAGCTCATGTGTGGTCATCCTATAAGGTACTCTCAAAACTGGCTCGACTCCTAGTACAAGATCTATGTGGAAGTCAATCTCTCTACTAGGTGGCATACCAAGTAGCTCAACTAGAAACACATTTGCAAACTCCTCAAGGATGGGATGATCATTTATGGAAGGCTCCTTCTCATTTTCTTCCTCTCATTTACTGATGGTGATAGAAAACAACTAGCATCCCTTTCGCATGCTCTACTTAAGCTGGATAGTGAAAATCATATGAAGAGACACAGTCCTCTGAATCCCAGTGATTACTATGGGAGCACCATGATCATCCTCACACTTGATCTTTTTCAAGCGACAATCCATCTTGGCTCTATGGGGGTAAAGCCAATCCATGCCAAGTATGATGCCATTAGATCTGAGTGGTGTAACTCCAACTATAGGCTTTGATGCTGCAATCCTCTAACTTCCTGCCATCTGACCCTATGAACACTCTCTCACCATGTGCCCCATGGATCCACATGTGAAACTAGAATTGTGTGCCTGAAAATATTCACCCTGAGGCCTAGAGAAAGCTTGCCCACCTGTCCTGCTCAAGCCACTGTACCCACCCCTAGAGGACTATTGAGTTCATGCCGGAGGTGTGTAAGTACCCTGTGCTCTATGGTCACGCCTAGGACCCTGTGAATGCCACTACTTGGGATTGGAGCCCTGCTGTCCTTGAGGGGGCCTCTGCCTTTGATTCCACTGTGACTATTGTGGAGGTGGGGGTTTAAAGGACCCTAATGCATTTCTGTGGCTGCCTTTCCAGTGGTGTTTCTAAAACTTGAAAGACTGGGGTGGCGGGTTTCGGTTTTGAAACTGATCCCTCGTGTCCTGTGGCCTGCCCTGAATCTCCTCTTCTATCAAGGCCTTCTCCATGACAACCCAAAGGCTTCTTGGAGTAGCCATCCTCACTGGTCTGCTATCTTGGCATTCAGTCCCCTAATTTAATGATTGATGAGAAGCTTCTCGTCCTTCAGGTAATCCACATATGGTAGGAGCTCAATAAACTTACTCTCATACTTGGTCATTGAGAGACTCTTCTATTGGAGGTCATGGAACTCATCTATCATACACTTCTTGAAGTTCTCTAACAGGTATCTTTCCCTGAACCTCTCTATAAAGATCTCCCATGTGAGGGTGTCTGCAGCTAGGGCACACTTGTATTCCTCCTATCTCTACCATGTGGAGGCCATCCCTCTCAAAAGGTGGACTGCTACTCGTGCCTTCAGATTGCTTTCATAAGAATGCAATGCAATGCATCGATCTAGGATCAAAAGCCAAGCCTCAGCTTCTACCCCATTAGTAGATCCCCCAAAAGATGGTGGCTGGAGGCGTAAAACCTCTCTGATCAGATCCCCTCGATCTCGACGTTCCCTCTCAATATAAATAGGTGCAGCTACAAGAGGTTGTCCAGGTAGATGAATGGACTTAGGCTCATGCTCAGCCTGGCCCTCTAAGGGATTAGGAGGTGGCCTCCTTCTCTGTTCCCTAACTACTGAACTATGGCTCCCTAAGTTCTAGTTTTCTACATGACGATCAACTGCGAGAAGCCTATCCTGAACTATCCCAATAAAGTTCTGAAGTGCTAATAAGATGTCTCAATTTGGGTCAACCAGTGGTTCGGGAGGGGCCTCTGGGTTCCCTTTCGGAGCCAATTCCTCCCTATCAACATCTTTGCATGCCATACGCATATGCCTAGGACCCCCTCCGCGCTTGCGAGCTTGTCACGAAGTCGGAGGCATCCTTATGAGAAAATAAAATAAAATAAAACAAATAAATAATTTTTGGAGAAAAATTTAATTAATTAAATAATTAAAGTGAAATGTAATGGATAAAGGTTCCTATTGTTGGAAACCTTGCTCTGATACCAAAATATCATGCCCAAACTTTTGGGCAAAAATAGAACAACAATTTTTTTTTGACAACATAAACACAAAATAATCTACATTTAAAACAAAATCAATTAATTTTTGTCTTAACTAAGGTGTAAATAGAAGTGTTTACTAAAGCTGGAATGATTAACTCCATCAATGAAGTGATAATATTTAATGAAGACTAATTATTCCCTAAGAGGGTCATCGCAATTTAATTAGTTAATTTAATCAACCTAATTAATTTGCCGCTAATTAAATTCAACAGATATTTAAATATCTCAACTGCATTTAAAACATTCCAGACCAAAAATAATGATAATGCTCTCTTAACTTAAAATTAATTAATTGGGCACATGCAAATTCATTATTTAAATTTAACCAATAAGGTTACAAATTCAATAATGTTATTTGCCAAATAAATATAATTTATACTATACCCAATTTTAATCTCCCCTAAACCTTCAAATTTTGACTATTAAATAATTTGGCCAAAACTGGCCTCAAGCTAAAAATTTGTATAAAATAATTAATAATTTTTATTTACAAATTTCCCCCAAATTAAGTTTAACTTGACTTCCACATTTAATTAAATACAAAAATTATCTATGAAATATCCTTATTAATAATCCTTGATAAAATTGCATCAATAATTGCGATATTAGAACTATATAAAATTAATCCCCGAATTTAATTTTGGCTAAAAGTGAAAGGGGTCTAATAATTACTTAAGCATTCATTAATATTTATTAATAAAATCAAATCAAATTGATATCAACTTAACCTCTTATATATATATATATATATATATATATATATATATATATATATATATATATATATATATATATTGAAGAGGGGAAAACAGATTTGAAGGTCAAATGATCAAAACATAATGAAATAAACATACAGAATGTTAAAATATCATTAAAAGACCATTTCACCTTGCTATTTTACCTTCTCCTTCGGATTGAGCTTGATGAAGTGAAGGTGCCCCTTGATAATTCTCCACTTGATGTGCTCCTTTGATTGCTGGATGTGGATGGCTCTCCAATGATGTGCACAAATGGAATGGATTTGAAAAATGATAAGGATGAGATGATCAAGTTGCCAAGATGATTTCCTGGGCTCAAAAGGGCAGCATAAACTTATTGAATTTCAAGATGTTTTGAATGAATGGATGGAGCCTTATTTAATAAGAAGAGGAGAGGAAAACGAATGGCTAGGATGAATTCAATATGAAGGGCTAAGATTTAATTGTGAGCACACACAAGGTCCAAGAGAGGGTGTGGAGACCAAGAAATATGCCTTAAAGGCATTTCGTATCTCCCCACTCCACAAGACGCATTGGAGGAATTAAAAATTCTCAAAAAAATGATATCATGGGGATTAAAGGAATAAAAAGGAATTAAAAATTCCTTGGGAGAGGGGATGCCTAGAGGAATGTGTGATTTCGAAAATCTTACATTCACCTAGGAAAAGAGCATTTAAAGCTAGTGGCTGGATGAAAAAGACAAAGAGTTGACTTTGTGGCTAATCATGATGATTAACCATTAACGAATCATTAGGAGAAGGATTAGAAGAAATGTTAGGTGGGATTAATATTTGTGGGAGAATTTGACTAGGAGAGAGAATGAGTGGAGGGAATAAAAAATTAGAAGAATAATGTTAAGTGAGTTTATGGAGTTTCTAGAAGAATTTATTAGGTTAATGATGAATTAAGAAGATGATTTGTAGGAATCATGTAGGTTAAGTAATTAATTGAAATTAATTAGCTAAGAGGAAGATTTGTGAGGATTTGATTTTTTATAAGAATAAAGAAAGGGATTGATTTATTAAATAAATCAATCACATGCTATAGTGACAAAATTATATTTAATTAATATTGAGAGGAATTTGAATTAACATAATTAATTAATTAATTATGCAAGGAATTAAAAATAGTTAAAATAATTATTTTTAAGTGTCTACATTTTGCCCCTCTTTGAAGTGAGGTGTGATGACACATTGATTCAAAGAATAATCTTGTTTTGATGTTGATATTGGTTTGATAGGATGCCCCGGCTCTTGGTTGATAGATTATGGTATGGTGATGCCCTCTCGAGAGATCAATTGAGGTATTTGATCTTTGGAGTTTTGCGAAATTGATATTCCGATAGATTTGATTTGATTTGATTGATAAGATCTAGATTCAGTCTGGTTTCAAGAAGAATTCATCCTATATAAGACAAAGATGATCAAAGTGTTTGGTTTCAGGAAGGATTCATCCTGTATAAGACATGATTGATAACAATATCTAGTTTTAGGAAGGATTCATCCTGTATAAGACATGATCGGAGTGTCTGGTTTCAGGAAGGATACATCTTGTATAAGACATGACTGATCACAATGTCTGGTTTCAAGAAAGATTTATCCTATATAAGACATGATCGGAGTGTCTGGTTTTAGGAAGGATATATCCTGTATAAGACATGACTAATCACAACATCTAGTTTCAGGAAGGATTCATCCTGTATAAGACATGATTGATCACAACATCTGGTTTTAAGAAGGATTCATCCTGTACAAGACATGATCAATGTTTGGTTTCAAGAAGGATACATCCTGTATAAGACATGACTGATCACAACGTCTAGTTTCAAGAAGGATTCATCCTATATAAGACATGATCAGATCACAACGTCTAGTTTCAAGAAGGATTCATCTTGTATAAGACATGAATCAGGATCAGAATTGATTATGTGAGGAAAAAAAAAATAGAGGAAGAAAAATTAAGGTGGAAGGGATAGATGAGGAACAAATATGAAGCAGTCATGAGGTATTTGGAAAGAAGAATACGAGATGCGAGATCGCAGAGGAAAATGAGGGCAATTGAGAACTCCATGGGATTATTGTGTTTAGGATTTGATGTAATGATGGTGAGATTTTGTGCACAACAAATGTGGAGAGCCAACCTAGTTTGATGTTGCCCTGAGTGACTTGTACCATTGATTATAGAAATTAGGATGCCATGAGAAACGCAAGACGTCGACTGACTCTGTAGACAAACAAGAATTTTTTGCACACAACAATGCAAGTATTAAGAAACACTAATATAGAGTTGTGGGTTCGTGCAAGGAAACCCTCAAACACACCGATACCTCTTGTACATGAGAAGGTAAGTGTTGATAAACACTAGTACCAAGTCGCCGATTTATACAAGAAGGATCCAAAACATGCCATACTATGAAATATACCCCAGTATGCACCTATCATAATGTACCTAGATATGGAAGAACCCAGGTAGTCATAAATAGTGGCAGTCATAGGGCAAAAGATGCAAGCCTATATGAAAAGATCTAACAAAATCTAACAAGTCTCTTCCTTGCAACCACATGATACCTCTTGCCAAGAGTAGAACTAGGATGGACTTGGGATTGTTTCTCAAGACTTCTTGAAGCTTACACATAGAGGCATAAAATATCAGTTTCAATGAGACATTCCTTGTTCACGACTCAGGCGAAGACTTCATCATCATACGCATGTTTTATTGGGAGGCAGAAAAGAAGGAATGCTGCGCATGGGTGGGTTGGATGGCAGATGATTTGTAGTATCAACATGATAGACAGTGGATCTGGTTATGAATTGTTTTTTCTTTCTTTTTCTGATTTTTTTATTTTTTTGTGTCATAAGGTACTTGTTTGCTAGGTTTTCACCAAAGTGATGATTTTTTCAGGATCTTTTTCTCATTTTTTTTTTTATTTTTTGTTGATTTTTTTTTTTTTTTGACAATTTAAGACTTTTTGAGGACTAAGCATAAAATCTTTTGAGGTGCATGATATTCATTGGATCATTCAAAGGATTGCCTTCAAGAGTAGCCAACTGATAAGCTCTTGATCCATATTTTGCTATGATTACATATGGTCCAAGCCAATTAGGCTCGAACTTGCCTTTCTTTTCTCTTTCTTGTAGATTTTTCTAATTTTCCATGAGGACAAGATCACCAACTTGGAATTCTCAGGTTCTGACTTTTTTATGATAACTCATGCACAGATGGTTTTGATATACCCGGAGATGATTCAAGGCCTTGAGGCACCTTTCATCTAACAATTCTAGCTCTTGTAAGCAGGAAATTTTATATTCTTCCTCTGGTAGGATGTTTTGCAGTGATACCCTTAAAGAGGGGATCTTGATTTCAAGGGGAAGGATGGCTTCGGAACCAAATACTAGGAAATAAGGAGTGGCACCTATGGGGGTGCGGATGGAGGTGCAGTAGGTCCACAATGCAAGATGGATTTGGAGGTGCCAATCACGGCCTGCTTCATTGACTGTCTTTTTGAGGATTTTTATTAGGGTTTTATTAGAAGCCTCATCTTGGCCATTGCTTTGGGGGTAATATGGAGTGGAGAAGCGTGTTGGATGTTGAATTTTTGGCAAAGTTCTTTGACATCCTGATTCTTAAATTGTTTACCATTATCTGTGATGATAAATTTTGGGATGCCATATCAGTAGATTAGGTAGTTCATGATGAATTTGGATATTTGCTTGTCAGTGGTGAGAGTAAGAGGGATAGCCTCTACCCATTTGGTGAAGTATTCGGTGGCGGTGATAACGAATTTATGTTCATTGGAAGATGAAGGGTGGATTTTCCCAATGAGATCAAGCCCCCACTGCGAGAAGGGCCATGGTGTAATGAATGGCTGCAATTCTTGTGATGGTGCATGAATCTTGTTGCCATGCTGCTGGCAAGGAATGCATTTCTTCACATAATTGTATGCATCTTCTTCCATTTTAGGCCAATAGTATCCTATTCTCAAAAGTTTTATAGCCAATGTGAGTCCACTTAAGTGTGCCCCACAGATACCCTCGTGTACTTCGCGTAATGCCCATTTTGCTTCTTGTTTATCTAAACACCTTAGGAGGGAACCATCAAAATGCCTTCTAAACAAGGTGTCTGCAAGGATAGTGTAACGGGCACATCAGTGGATGAAGGTTTGCTATTGGGTTTTGGTGAGGTGTGTAGGAATGGTGTTGTCTTTGAGGAAAGCGAAGGTTTCTTGGTACCAAGGGGACTCAGGACCAATGAGAACACACACCATTTTAGACTCTGGTAGATTGTATGCCAGTATAAACAATCACTTGACCAAGAACTCACACTTCTAACTGTGTGCTAACATTTGAAGGAGGGAGCCAATGGTGGCCATTGCATCTGCAGCCCTATTGTTTGTTCATGGGATTTGGTCAAACTTGATTGCCATGAAATGTTGCTTAAGATCTTCAACCATGGTATGGTAGGGAAGGAGTTTATCATCTTTTGTCTGGTATTCATCATTGACTTATTTTATGATGAGTTGGGAATTGCCATAGACTTGTAATTCCTTTATTTTCTAGTGGATAGCCAAGCGTAAACCTGTGATGAGGGCCTCGTATTCTGCTATGTTATTGGTACATGCAAAGGCTATCTTGTATGATTTGGGGATGCCATCTCCTTGAGGTGTGACCAATAATATTCCTACCCCCGATCCATTTTGAGTGTAGGAGCCATCAAAATACAATTTCCATGTGGAGGATGTGGTAACAGTCATAATAAACTCATCTGGTAATTCTGTGAGAAGAGGATGGTCACTTGGAAGTGGAGCTTTAGCCAACTAATCTGTAATGACTTGTCCCTTGATTTCCTTTCTGTAAACATATTCAATGTCAAACTCACTTAAGAGCATGACCCATTTGGCGGTTCTGCCAGTGAGAGTAGCTTTGGACAAGAGATGTTTAAGTGGATCAATTTTATCAATTAATTTTGTCTTATTATTTAGCATATAGTGTCGTAGTTTCTGTGTGCTAAACACTAATGCCAAACATGCTCTTTCAATGGGGGTGTAATTGAGTTCATATCCTACCAACATCTGACTGATGTAGTAAATGGCGTGTTCCTTCCCTTAATCATCTGTTTGCGCCAATAATGCCCCCAATGCCACTGTAGTAGCATATATATACAAAATAAGGGGTTTTCTAGGAGTAGGAGGCATCAATACAGGAGGTGATGCTAGATATTCTGTTAATTTCTCAAAGGCCTTTTGACATAGGCAATCCCATTTAAATTTTGTGTCTTTACGCAACAGGTGTGCAAATGGATGGCACTTGTCTGCTAGCTGTGAAATGAAACACCTGATAGACTAGAGTTTTCCTTGGAGACTGTGTAGTTGTCTAGGAGTTTTTGGCGAAGGCATTTCTATAATAGCTTTTACCTTTGCGGGATCAACCTCGATGCCTCTGCGGGAAATAATGAATCCCAGTAGTTTTCCCGATGTGACGCCAAACACACATTTTTTGGGATTTAGGCACAACTTGTATTTTTCCAATCTTTCAAAGATCTGTTTTAGAATGGGGATGTGTTCTTGTCTTGTCTTGGATTTTCCTAGTAGATCATCCATGTAGTCCTCCATAATTTTGTGCAAGAGGTCATGAAAAATTGTTGTCATTTCCCATTGATACATAGCTCTAGCATTTTTAAGGCCAAAAGGCATGACCTTGTAACAGAAGGTACCCCATGGTGTTGTGAATGCAGTTTTATGTTGATCCTCATCTGCTATCTTGATTTGGTTGTATCCAAAAAACCCATCCATTAGCGATAGCATTTCATGTCCTGTTGTAAGGTCCACAATCATGTCTATATTGGGGAGTAGGAAATCATCTTTAGGACAAGCTATATTTAGATCTCAGAAATCTGTGCAGATAAGGATGCCCCCAGCAGGTTTGCTGACAGATACAATGTTGGAGACCCATTCAGCATAATCTATTGGTTTGATAAATTCTGCATCTAACAACTTTTGGAGTTCCACCTTGACCAGGAGTGCAATATGTGGGTGCATTTTGTACAATTTCTCTTTTACAGGTTTTGCATCTAGGCAGACAGCGAGATTGTGAACCACCAAGGCAGGGTCCAACCCTGGCATATCAGAATAGGACCATGCAAAATTGATTTTTACCTCTGTAAGGAAGTTGATGAAGTCTTGTTTCTCAATTTCTATGAGGGATTTGGCAATGAGCACATTTTTGGGAATGACCTCGGTGCCCATGTTGATGTTGTCTGTTTCTTCTATCAACAAATTTGATTTAGCCTGTGGAAGGTAACCAATGGTAGGGAGGTCAAATCCCTCATCGTCAAGTGCCTTTTCCAGGTTTTCACTTTTAGATATGCCCTTTGTTTTTATTTCTTGTTCATCCAAAGGTGCCTCAGGGAGGTTTTCACCTAGGGAATCATATCTTTTTCTTTTATTATCTTTTTTGTGGCTAAGGGCATTGACTTCACTACCAAAGTATCCCTTTTCATGTAGTTGAATACCCTCGATTCTGCTATAATCTTCCATATTTTGCACTGTTAGGAGAGCAATGAGAGCATTATCATCGACATAGATATCTAAAGTGGGTTTGTCTCATTGGCCTCGGTTAATGAGTTCAGGATGGACAAGATGTAGCTCATGTGAAGTGGGAGGGGTTACGGGGGTGATGGTATTGATATAAGCATCCAAGAAGATATCTTTCTCATATTCATAAGGCATTTCATGGAATTCCTCTTCGTCAGTGATTTCGATATCCGAAGAAGGACTAGAAGGGGCACCAGCGATAGTAATCTTAGGCACCGGGGTGTACCCCAAGCCTCTGTTGTAACTGTAGGAGATAGGATTTATGGGTGTTTTTCTTCCTTTCTCCTCTGGTCCCAGGCCGTATCCTTTGTAACCCATTTTTTCAGCTATGGTAGATGCTTTTGGGTACATTTATTTGGATATTCTTGTTGGATCTTCATCTTCTTTCTAGTACAGCCATGAAGAGATATCTGCTTCGAGGCTCTCATTATTAAGTGGGCCCCATTGCTGGAAGGTGGTGTTTTGGCATTGCATGACTGGTTTTGGGTCCTTTTTGAGCTCTTTTGGTTTTCCAAATGACTTAGGAGAGAGAGGGAGGTTGCCTATCAATTAGACGTCCTCCAATTTGTAATCTCCATAGCCATTGTCCAAGATCTTGATTTGATTATTTGGTTGGGATGATGTGAAGGCAACATTTGATGCATCAGATGGAGGCGTTGGTAAGGGTCTATTTAGTGGGCAATGATACGGATGCTTCCCCTCTAATAGTTTGCAATATTGAAAAGGTTGGGGATCACCTTTGATAGTGATCTCTCTTCTGTTATAAGGGAATTTGATGCATTGGTGATAGGTGGAGGGTACAGCCTGCAAGGAATGAATCCATGGCCTCCCGAGGAGAATGTTGTAGGGGAGGTCAAGATCTAGTACATAGCAAGGGGTTTCAATTGTAATGGGGCCCACTTGAAGAGGTAAGGTGACCATGCCCTTTGAAATTTTTTCTGCATCATCATATGCCTTTATTTTGATCCTTCCTGATGTGTCTATCAGATCCTCAGAAAGTCTCAATTGTTTTATTAATTTGTATGTACACAGATTAAGCCCGGATCCACCATCTATTAGGATACGTTTGACCTTGTGCTTGTGGATAAGAGCTTTGATGTGCAAAGGTTTGTTATGATCTTCATCTGTGGGAGCATCTTTGGAGTTAAATACAATGTGTTGTTGGGCAGTAAGGTTTCCAATGAGGGCTTGGAATTGGGTGGCGTTGATGTTATCTGGAACGTGTGATTGGAGAAGGGCTTGTTTCAAAATTTCTTTATGGACTGGGGAGGTCTTGAGAAGTTCCAAAATGGAGATCTGTGCGGGTGTCTTCCCAAGTTGATCAAGGAAGTCATATCGACGGGTGGAAGACATGGGTGGGGGGTTTTGTGGGAGAGGAACTCCTTAGATGGTGACTCTTCCTTGGCGTGTAGTTGCATTGCAGTCATTCTAGAAATGGGAGGTGGAAGGCGTGGCACCTTGAATGACTATCCTAGCAGGATTTGGTCTTCTTTGGGAAGAAGGAGAATTGACTCCTTGGATGGTTATGATATTGACATGATTGTCTATAGGTTCAATGTGACTTACTAAAAAATCAAAACCGGTTATGTGATTAGTGTAGTCATAACCCATTGAGTTAGATGATGAGTCTTTTCCTTTATCATGCTTCGGGAAGGGTTCCTGGTACATTTAGAGTTTGTCATTGTTATTACCAAGTTTTGAATTTGCTACTTCAATCTCACCTCTATCAATGAGATCTTGTATGTAGATCTTAAGTTTCATACACTTTCATGTATCATGTCCCTTATGTAGATCTTTAGTTTCATACACTTTCATGTATCATGTCCCTTGATACGATGGTATTCACAATACCCATTTTCATTATACCATCTTGATTTAGGTTGGTTGGGGTCAAATGGGCAAGTAATTGGAAAAACTACTATACCTGCTTGGACAAGTTTTTGAAACACCACTTCAATAGGCTCAGCCAAAGGAGTGAAATCTCTTGGAGTCCTATTATTTGATCGAGGTGGTCATCCCTGGATTGAGACATTGTTGTGAGGTTTTTGGGATTGATTTTGGTTGTTGAATTAATGATTGTTGGTGGTGGATTTTGGGGGAGTGGCCACAGTTTTGACCCGCTTTGCATCAGTTATACCATCATTGACCACATTTTTGTTTTTGGACCAGAATTTTGGCTTGTTGTTATAATAAGAGAAAGAACTTTGTGTTGACTTCTGGTAATGTTTCAAGGTTCCTTCTTCTAACAAGACACGTTCAAGGGCGAGGCCCTTATCGGTCAATTTTTGGAAGGATTTGATGCATTGGGATATTAAAGGTCTTGAAAGTTCAGGCACTAAGTTCTTTTGGAATAGCTCAATTTTATGTTGTTCTGGCATGTCCCACTGGAATTTCTTGATAAGATGTCACCATCTTTGTAGGAAATTGGCGAAGGTTTCTTTGGGCCTTTGTTTTTTATTACATAGGTCCATCATAGAAACATCATTACCCATGTTGTATGCATACTGGGCCACAAATTTTTCTACCAAGTCTGGAAAAGAGACAATGGAACCTCATGGTAAAGATGAGAACCATGCCAAGGTGTCTCCCGTGAGACTCTTGGGAAAGAGTCTGTGAAGATAAAGGTCACTATAGGAGACTTCCTGGCATAAGATGTGGAATTGTTGAACATGATCGTAGGGGTCTCCTTTGCCTTCATACTTGGTGAATTTAGGAATCTCAAATCCTGAGGGATATGGTGCAAATGATATAGACAGATCATAAAGACAAGGGAAAAACTTTTCGAATGAGTAAGTTTTCCTTTTATTAGTCTTTTGTTTCATGTCCTTGATGATATTCTTTATGTCTTAAATTTCCTTGATGAGGTCTTGGTGTGGGCTTTGATGATGATGAAGTGTATTTGCCCCAAGAATTGGATGATCCAAAGAAGGTGCACCACCACCAATATATTGATATGATGAGGAGGTGGGAACGTGGGATGTGATGACTGATGTCACTGGGGTTTGAGGGACAATTGGTTGCAGTCCACCAACTGTTGTGATGGGATTGAATACGGCCCGGATAAAATTTGCGACATTGTTGGGAGGAAGGAAAGTTTGTGGAATAGAAAGTTGTGGTTGAATAGAAGGAGGTGGTATAGAAGTTTGTTGGAGAATGGATGAGATCGGATTTGATAGTGGTATGGATGGTAAGGAGGAAGAAGGTGGGATGGAGACCATGGTGGGAGGTACCGCAGGTGGCATTGATTGAGCCTGGATGATTGATGGGGCTGCAATTGATTGAGTTTGAATAGTAGGTGCAACACTTTGTGTGGGAGTAAGGTCTCCTTGTGGTTGTTGGGTGAGAGTGGATCTATTAAATTCAAGTAGAAGTTGAGCTCCATGTTCAAGGAGAGTTTTCAGAAGTGCAGTAGGATTGTGTTTAATAAACTTTTCCATCATCTCTTGGTTATAAGAATCCGCTAGGAAAGTTTGCACTTCTGGACAAAGTTCATCTTGGTTAACCATGTCAAGATTTTAACTTTGATCTTGATCGCTAGGTTGCCCACTTTGTGTATGATCTTGCATGGGATCTTTATATAGGACACCAATGTCTGGCATGCCATATTGTTGTTCAGCCATCTTTTTCTTTTGGGATCGAGTTGCAACCATACATGATATTTGTGATGAAAAGACTTAGGAAAAAAAGTGATGAAAGGACTTAGGAAATTTGAGGATGATTGATGGAGGAGGTATAGTAGTGATGGTTTAGAAGAAATTTGATGACTAGGTTGTCTTTGGTATGAACATGAAGGATTGATTAGAATGGCAAGTTGTATGAAGAGATACGAACACCCTGATTTAGATGATAGTTGGTGTTTCAAAGGACAAACTTGAATGTTGATGGAGATGATAGACTCTTAGCTTCTCTCTTAGGCTTATGAAATATGGGATGGACAGAGCTTTGACGCAATTTTTTTTATTTGGACTTGGTGTGGGTAATGACTTGGACAATTGTTTGTGTCTTGACAAGTGCTTTTGCAAAGTGTTTGGGGATAGTGATGCGTTTTTAGTCTACTCTTGGCAAGTATGTATCAAACAAAGCAAACACAGTGATCAAATGCATATTATATCAAAGACACTCATGCTCATATACAACATTCTTAAGGCTGGCAAGAACAATAGTCATTGAATCCCAATTGGTTTCTCATCTACGCTTACCCAGAGCGGACACTTAGATGCTTGACCCCACTGGCTCCCCTCCACAACACTCACTTCTCGGGGCAGCCAAGCATCAATTCCCATGAAAACTCCTCATGGTGAACTTTGTGTCTCTACTAAGGGCCGTAAGAATATGGGTCACTTTAGAGGTCTGACCTCCTACACCAATGACTAGAAGGTTTTTGGCCACTATGAACAAGGTGTTTAGTAAGTCTTCCCGTTAGGAGCTACCCTTTGAAGTTGCGCAAGCGCAATTGAGGCCTATAGCCCAACGAAGCACCAAGAACCTAGTAGTCACACAAGTATGATTGAGATCTCTAGGATCCTACTAAGCACCCAATGTGAGAGTGAACTCTCATATAGCCCCAACCATTAACCCTTTCGTAGTCAATGGCCTATTTATTATAGTGAGTTGGGAACCCCAGATCCGGGTGTACTCACTTGGGTCATTCCCCTCTTACCTTCTCAAAGAGAAAGTTGGGAGGGTAGGCCCGCTAGAGGTAAACACACAATCAAACAAGAAAAGGTTGGAGGGTCTGGATTTCTGATCGTCTAGTAAGACGGGAGGATACTTTCCTACCTTTACGCTTTTCTTAAAAACACATAAGACAATGGTTCATTCCATTTTAATTAATATCTAGGTGCCTAATTTAAATAAATGCACAATATTTGGTTGAATCAGCAGGCAACCTGCAAAACCACTTGATTAGTAGTTTGAAAAATGGAGTCTTCAAAAAGTGTCCTGCAAAACAACTTGATTAGTAGTTTGGAAAAACAAAGTCTTCAACAAGCATCCTACAAAAAACAACAAAATGACAAAAATATTAATTTTTTTGATTTTTTGGGAATGAATAGAAAAACATGAATAAAAACTTTTTTACTAATGACAAATGTGGATTTGAAGAAAGCTTTGATGGGTAAATGGGGTTTGACTAGGTTTCTACCACTTTCCAAGGGATAGGCAAGTGAAAAATGGGGATTTTGGAGGAGAGATGAAGGAATGGGAAAATTTGTCCAAGAGGGACAAAGAAGCAAAAGTTGGAGATGGATAATATGAGAAAAATTTAAAGGTGATTGGATAAAAGGGGAAGGAGTTATGACAAACCATACAAATAGAGAAATATGAGATTTTGGACTTCAAAAAGTGGATTTTTGGGACAAGGACTCCAAGGAAGGAAATGTGGAAAATGGCAATGTGGAGAATCTCGTGAAGTTTGGAGGAAAATGGAGTCGAGATAAAGAAGATATGATGAAAAAACAAATTTTTTTTTCTTTTTCTTTTTTTTAAATAAACCTTAGATTTAATAGAGTAGACAAAAACCCTAGATTTAATAGAGCGGAAACCCTAAATTTAACAGAATAAAAAAAAATGTCAAAGGTCTGAATTTCTGATTGTCTACATAGACAAGAGCATAATCTCCTACTTTCACACTTTCCTGCGGTCAAATAGATTATCTTTAAACAGAGCAGATAACAGGAAATGAAAAAAAAAGAAATGCAGACTACAGTTAGCACCTAAAAATTTCAGAAAGATTAACAGAGCAGACAGTAGCACTAAATAGATAGAAAAGTGTCAAAGGTCCAGATTTCTGATTGTCTTGATGGACAAGAGCATACTCCCCTATTTTCACACTTTCTTGCAGTCAGAGCATACAGTCGCACTAAACAGAATAGAAAAGTGAAAGGTCTGGATTTCTGATTGTCTATATAAACAAGAGCATACTCTCCTACTTTCACACAGATTATAATTAAACAGAGCAGATAACAGAGCAAAGAACAAATCGGATAATAGGAATTCAAAAATACTCCCACAAAAATACTCATGTTAATCGCAAAGTTATCATGCTGAAACTGAAATAGAAACAGAAACAAAAAAGAAGCTGTTGCGCCAAAATACAGAGCTGCTATTCTGGAACCTGCAAAAAAGATTTTTTTTTCTGCAATCGCGTTATTTTGGAACCTGCATCTCACAACTCCCAAAAACCTAAAAAAAATATTAGTTCTTAGGGACATGGGTCCCACCGAGCGTGCCAAAATGAAGAGGGGAAAATAGATTTGAAGGTCAAATGATCAAAACATAACAAAATAAACATGCAAAATGCTAAAATATCATTAAACGACCATTTCACCTTGCTATTTTACTTTATCCTTCGGATTGAGCTTGATGAAGTGAAGGCGCCCCTTGATAATGCTCCACTTGATGTGCTCCTTTGATTGCTGGATGTGGATAGCTCTCCAATGATGTGCACAAATGGAATAGATTTGAAAAATGATAAGGATGAGATGATCAAGTTGCCAGGATGATTTCCTAGGCTCAAAAGGGTAGCATAAACTTACTGGATTTCAAGATGTTTTGAATGAATGGATGGAGCCCTATTTTATAGGAAGAGGAGAGGAAAACGAATGGCTAGGATGAATTCGAGATGAAGGGCTAAGATTTACTTGTGAGCTCAAACAAGGTCCAAGAGAGGGTGTGGAGACCAAGAAATATGCCTTAAAGGCATTTGGTATCTCCGCACTCCACAAGATGCATTGGAGGAATTAAAAATTCTCCAAAAAAGGATATCATGGGGAATGGAGGAATAAAAAGAAATTAAAAATTCCTTGGAAGAGGGGATGCCTAGAGGAATGTGTGATTTTGAAAATCTTACATTCACCTAAGAAAAGAGCATTTAAAGCTAGTGGCTGGATGAAAAAGACAAAGAGTTGACTTTGTGGCTAATCATGATGATTAACCATTAATGACTCATTAGGAGAGGGATTAGAGGAAATGTTAGGTGGGATTAATATTTGTAGGAGAATTTGACTAGGAGAGAGAATGAGTGGAGGGAATAAAAAATTAGAAGAATAATGTTAAGTGAGTTTATGGAGTTTCTAGAAGAATTTATTAGGTTAATGATGAATTAAGAAGATGATTTTTAGGAATCATGTAGGTTAAGTAATTAATTGAAATTAATTAGCTAAGAGGAAGATTTGTGAGGATTTGATTTTTTAGAAGAATAAAGAAAGGGATTGATTTATTAAATAAATCAATCACATGCTATAGTGACAATATTAATTATATTTAATTACTATTAAGAGGAATTTGAATTAACATAATTAATTAATTAATTATACGAAGAATTAAAAATAATTAAAATAATTATTTTTAAGTGTCTATATATATATATATATATATATATATATATGCAATTGGAAAAACAAATCTAAATTTATACCTACCCCTTCATATATATATATATATATATATATATATATATATATATATATATATATATATAAATATGGTGTTAAATTAAATAATCCAGCTATACCAACTATTTATAATAGTACAACTTACACCAAAAACCCTAAATTTAAAAGTTATAATAAGAAAACTATAATTCAAATCTCTCTTTTATTTTTATATGCTAACCCTAACCCGAATATGGGCTACAGTTGCATTTCTAATATACTGTTATTATTTAAATGCTAACCCTAACACAAAATTGGGTTAGGGTTTATTATTATTATTATTATTATTTGTGTGTATTGCAGGGTACGGCGACCATGGAGGCGGGGGTCAGTGCGAAGGCGTGAGGGTCAAGGTGGGTTTAAGGGGCCACAGGGTACCACTATGGATACACATAGTGGCGGCCCTATGCCGCTCACTATGGATATCCATAGTGGCGGCCCCGACGCCGCCCACTATGGTTATCCATAGTGGTGGCGCCAATGCCGCCCACTGTGGTTGCCCACAGTGGCGGACGCGGCCCGCAGCGCCTTCCAGGGGTGGTAAGGGTTTCGGCCCTGCCAACAAAATATAAACAAGTCTCCCTTTTAAAAAAAAAAAAATTTGTTTATATTTTGTTTTTAAAATATATTAATATATATATATATATATATATATATCTCCAGGGTTGGTTTTTTTTTTATCTCCCTTTTTCTTTTAATATATGCAGGATAAAAACAGAGTATAGGCAGCATAGAATAATAAACATTCATTTTTTGTGTGTGTGTAAAATATGATCTAGTTAACATGTATACAAATATTCATTTCGCTAGATTAAATAGCTTTATATTATGCAACATTAACAACATTATGACTATCAGTTTTTTACAATTTGATAAATATATCAACCAGTTCATTTCCTCTTTTAAAATTAGACATAGATCTATTTGCAATTCTAGTTTTCTAAGTATGTGTATGCATATATTTTCTTTAAAAAAAAAAAAAACACATAACAACAAACTTTCTAAACTAAGAGATTTATTTAACAACATTTCCCTTCATTTTAACTTCTAATAGATAACTATGGGAAAGAGGTAAATTTAAATTTGCCTACTTTAGCTTTCTGCATATTTTTTTTTTTAAATAGGAAAATAACAGTAATAAATACAATTACAACATTTAAATAGTACAGAAAAACACTTCAAACATTATCATTTCACTTTCTGTATTTTGCTTTTTAATATATAAATTACAGAGATAAATAGATGACATATTTCAATAGGAGACAGATTTAAATAAAAGACAAATTTTAGATAAATGACATATTTCAGTTAAAAGACAGCAACATAATACATTTCTTTTCCTTTGCAATTTATACAAAATAGAGTTAACCAAATGCACTCTTTTTTATTTATTTTAAATGATCCATACACCAATAAAATACATCTTAAGGCTCAGTCAATAATATAGATTTCTAAATCATTTTACAATATATTTACAGTAGAAAAACTCTTTCCTTTGCCACTCTTTCTCTACAACAAGTACAAAAATTACATTCTTTTTTTTTTCTTTCTAGAATTAAAATAAAATCACAAACAAGCAAGGGAAAAACTCAAACAAGCACGTTCCCATCCCAAAGCTGAACTTTATCACATAATGTGATATTTACATGGGTGGAAGTGGACCAAGTACCTTGAGGAGAACTAGAAGATAGTAGAACCCAGCCAACTCATGGCAACCAAGAACACAACAAAAATCCATCTTAACCCAACATCCTTATGACCCCCAAGGCATACATGTCATACTTTCTCCCCTTATGACCCCTGAATGCATAAACAAAACTATGCAACAATGGTCACATAAACAAACCCTTGAGATCACTCTCATAATGAGAGCCTCTCACTCTAAGGCTGTCAAACTCCTTCCACCCCCAAGACCATTCTACCCTCCCAAGGATAAGAAGGCCTTGGATACTCCCAAAACACAAGAAAATGCATAAAAAGAAATAAGAGAAAGATCACATAATACTTTCACAAAGGAAATACAATGAAAGCAACATTTACATTCAAACAATCCTATAACCAGATTTCCAACATACAAGTAATAAAATGCACCAACCTTGAATCTGCCAAGGGTTTTCTAGGGATGGCTTGGAGAAGAGCAGCACAATTCCACAAATCTTTTCAGCAACACTAAGCCAAAATTCTATTCTAAAACTAGTTTTTTTCAAAATTGCAAGATCTCCAAAGATGGAGAGTGGGTGATTAACTCACTAATTCTCAATCTCTTGTCTAAGAAGGCTTCTCCCACTCTTTCTAACCTCTTGGATAGAGTGAGAGGCTCCCATTGGTTGGTATTCCCTAGGTCTTATACACTTCCTAACCAAGTCACCTCAAGAAGATGAATGTAATGGGGAAGAGGAATGACACATACCAAGAATGTTATTTTCCCAAGGATGGCACTCCTAAAGATAAAATTTGTCCATCTAGGAAAACCAACTTTTTTGGGAGGTAAAACAAGTCCTAGGGGAAGGACACATGGCCAAATTTGACCTTCACCCATAGGGCCCTCTAAAAATGCTCCAAAACTGACTCTAGGAGTTGGTTTAACCCTTACAAAGTTCACCTAAAGTTAACCTATGGGTCAACTCTGAGTTGACCCTTCTTATAGCTCACTATCCTAGATTTCTTGGAACCTTCAAGGATAATCTAGAAATATATCAATTAAACAAAAAATAAATCTCTCAAAAAGGTGACATGATAATTGCCAACACAACATACAACATATGTGTCAAGTGACACTACAAAAATAATTCCACATCACAAATACACACATGGCAATTGTCTCTTGAATGATTTAAACAATTTAATAAATACAATTTACACACATGCAAACATTTATGTTTACGAATAAAATACGATACATACAGGGTGTTGCCTCTCCAAATAGACAACCCCTGGTTTTACGAACATATATAGGCCTAGGCTTGATTCTCCATAATGTTTCCATGGTCACTGGGATAATTTTCCTGCGCATCTCAATTACACATTAGTACTTCCCAATAGTCTCATATAATATTAATCACATAATAAGAATATAAATCAATCACTCTGCATACAATTGACATCATACAAATTAGTTTACCATATAAGAAGGCAAATCCACATAAGCAATTATCATAATCTTTATAAGTTTAATCCATTCATAAGATATGCATCATATTTCTAACATCATAATAAAGTCCTACAAATCAAATAATGACATACACCATCTCAATGCTATCCTATTCTAGAATCTTATAAAATTCTATATCCACAATGCATAGAAATGAAGCATCAATATATCAATGTTATCCAATTCCTGGGATCATATAAAATTCTATATCCATAATGTATAAAAATAAAGCATCCATAATAGTTCCAACATGAAAATCACTGAAATGCTAGGATGGGTTGGGGTAGGGCCTCATAGGAAATTAAGGGGATGTATCAATATGTGATACTAGGAAGCTCTAGAATAATCAAGCCAGAATATCAAATCATTGAAGACCTAGGGTTAACAGGAATCCTGTATATACTGGAATTCAAGGATGAAGTGATCAAATATGTCCTGAGCAGTTTCCAGAATGAATTAATCTGGTTGGGCTGGCCTCACATGATCACCCAAGAATCTATTCAAGCGGTCACCGGATTACCCAAAGCTGTACAGGAACCAAGGATGAAGATCTCCAACACTACAGTTGAGAAGCACACTGGTGCAACCCATGATGGAAGATCAATGAGGGTCAGCACCATCAAAGATACATATGTGAAATTTTTTAGCATGATCATCGGCTACAAGGTAACTCAATCTAGTTGATTGAACTCTGTTACCAGTTCTTGTATCCATGATGCATATCAAATGATGAAGAATGATGGAAAGTATGAATTGCGTGAATGGTTAAGGAGTGAGTTAATGATTAATCTTGGAAAAATCAAAGGATTTAAGAAAGGAACATTCAGGTTTGCCAATCTTATTGTCTGCTTGATGTTATACTTCATGAATGAGCTATCGGGTCTGGGAAAGAAGCGTTGGGCTCATGACATAACAATAGGTATGCATATCAAAGCTGCAATCACCAGTCTTGGTAGTAATAGGGATGAGAAGATTTGGGGCTACTTTAAAAATTTTCAGAAGAACATGAGATTGATGGAGAGAATCTCCAAACACATTGTGGAGAAATATTCCATTGAAATTTTCTTTATGGTAAAAACCGATAAAACTCTCATGGAAGTAGTGAAACCTAGAACAATATGGGTCACTGAATTGGATTTTGAAGTTGATGACAATATCTTGGAACTATATTCTAAAATGATGATTGATGCTCCTTTGGATGATAAGGCTGAACACTTTAGCACTACAGAGGAGAAGACTCTTGAAGTTAAAACTAGTTTCAATAAGAAAAGAAGAGAAAATAAAATAGACAAAATGTTTGCATTTGTTCATGATGTAATTCATAGGATAGATACATAAATAGGCTCTAGATCTAAACCAGTAGATCAACTGGCAATGGTTAGTGCTCCTAAGGTAAAGAGGCCTGAGACTTTCATTTCTCCTATCACTTCTGACAATGATCTAGAGGATAATCAACCTCTTGCATTCATAAGGGTACAAAGGAAGAAAGCTGACAAGCCTTCGGTAGAGGAGAAGAATGTGGAACCAAGGAGGAAGCTAATTAGAAAGGTAACAACTATACCCAGACATCTAGAACGGAAACCTACTTAGAAGAGGCAACCTGTACCTTCTGCTTCTGCAACCCCTAGTAAAAAGAAAAAGAGTGATGAAGTAACTAAATCTGGTAAAATGACTTGTGCAGAGTTAATTGATGAGGTAACTAAAGATGGAATTTTGAAGAATGTGTCAATTTTTTATGAAGATTTAGATGATAATGAGAAAAATGAAATAGAAAAAGAAATCTTGTTACATCTAGACATATATAAGAGGGCTTTGGTAGAGATTTTGAAAGAAATTCCTCTATCATTGTATAATAAGTTAGATGCAAGGAGATTAGATGCAATCAAGAGGGACAGATAGATCAAAGAAGTTGAACTTTTGAATATGTGTGGTTCTATAGATAACAAGGAAATGAAAAGATATAGAGATGTTGCTAATAGAACAGTCTTTAGCAGCAAAACCTAGCAAACAGGCTTAATGATGGGTAGAGTCAATGAGATAGTAAATGAGACCAGAGATGGTTGGACCAAATTATTCCAAAAGAATTCTGATTTTCTCACTTCTCAAGAACAATTTTCTAAGGCAACTACTCCCACCATTCCAAACAAATCTAAAGGGAAAAGAATTTTAGGAAGTACCGGTCAAATTTTGAATGAATCGATAGTTAATCCTAATACTGATGAGAGTGTACAAACTAAACCAGCAATGATTGTATTTGTATAGTCCGAGAAAGATAAAATAGATAATATTGTGGATAATACTCCACTGGTAGTAACAGATAATGCACCAACTGGCGAAGCCACCAGTGCAAAAGAGGATGAGAAAGGGGATACACCAAGAGAGGATAAGGAAGGCAAGGAAAAGGAAACTAAACCGATAGTTGATTCTTCAGCAAAACTTTTGACAATTGACACTTCTCAAGTTGAGAAGAAATCAATTACAGAGATGAGTCCCACAAAGCTTATGGTGATGGCTACTCAAAATCTAATGAAGGAGGGATCTACAAACAAAGGAATAATAGATCAATCAATACAGTTTTGTAATGATTGATTCCTGATTATATGATTGAGAATGAAGCAAGCCCTTCTGACAAGCTTAAGGAACTAACTGCACACATATCTAAAAACTTTCAATCATTGCAGTAGATTTATGACAGGAATGCACTTGAAAGATTTACTCTAGCTAAGAAATCCACTTTTGACCAAATTATCAAGACAGAGAAGAGGAAGGTTGAAGAGAAACTAATACTTTTTGAAATTCTTTGAAACAATGTACTAACATGTATAGGGTCTGTTGTAATATAGAGATTCTTACAACAAATGTAGATAAGAGGATAAAGAAGCTACAAGAAAATATTGCTAATATTGCAAATTCTTTTGATGGACTAACTTCACTTACAACATCCATTGATGGACAAATTTTGACTATGGAGAACCAAAAATTTTCTTTTGAAAAGGAAAGAGACAAGATTATTCAAAGAGAAAGAAGTCTTAGAGGTTTGGTGAGTCCAAGATTGGATTCACCTGGTGCACATAAGAGGGAATGTATGGATATGCTTGCAAAGCCTACACCAACAGAAGTCATTGAGAAAGAAACACTTGCACATTTACTGAGTGGACTTGTATCCATATCTAAAACATTCAAAACCGACTGGGATACCTATGTACAGTTGCTAGACAAAGCTTATCCAAAAATATTGAAATGGGTCAAGCTCCGGTAAAGTAATCTTTGGCATTAATGCCAAAGGGGGAGTATGTGTATGTGAAAAATATATATATAATGTATATAATCCTAAGGGGATGATATCAAACATAGAGTATATTGCTCAGGGGGAGCATGTTTCATGTTTCAGTTGGACCGACAAGGAATCCATTTTTCACATGAGCGTTGCCATCAATGCCAAAGGGGGATATTGTTGGCAATTGACACTCATTGTATTCATATGTTGTCATTTATGGAAACAAGATTCTATAGAAGGCATATACCGACATTAGGAGGCATACACCGACAGATACCGACATTGGAGTATTCATGGTCATCACCGACACAGGCATCCAATGGTTCAGAGAAGCCAACATCAGTCTAGGATCCGAAAGGTTTTATTTGTAAAATCATTTTATAATTATTGTATAGGGCTGACATTGGATATCTTTTGTATTGTAAGCCGACATAAGAAATATTATTTGTAAAGGGTATATAAGTCAATCTGTTAGGTCATTTTGATATAGGACAAGATATATGGCATGGTAGCAGAACTGTGTGATACGAAGGATATGTATCAAGGTTATTTTGTATGCAAATGTAATATCATGTTATGATCAGTAGATAGTCTGTAAAGAAGTCTTGGAGAAAAGGAGATACCAGTAGAAGGATTCAGGGTTTATGAAGCCGGACTAAACAAAGCTATAACTGGAAATATTTTTGGCATTGCAGATGCACTTTTTGAGTTCATCATTATTGTTTTATCTTAGCAGAAGATTGTAGTCAACGAGACTCTTTTGTGTTGAGCAGTGTGCTCTAGGCAGTGTGCCTTCCTGCATGTGCAGGCCCCCATGATATGTAATATATTTTCATATGACTAGTTAATTGATATTGTGGGTCACAAATCCCATCGTGGTTTTTCCCCTTTGAGGTTTTACATGTATAAATTATTTGCATTATGGTGTTCATTCATGTGGCTGGTTTATTTACTTCATGTGGCCAGTTTATATGTGTATGTTATAATAAGGTAAAATCTTGTATTATTAGCAGAACACTGATTCACCCCCCCCCCTCTCAATGTTCTTGGTTTCCAACAAAGATAGCATTTGTTGGGGATACAAAAGCCCCTCTTTCTCAAATTATCACTAATTAGAATCTAATTTTGAAAAAGTCCCATAAAAAGATATAGATTTTAGAAGTCAAACCTGAATACCATGCCTTAACCTAGCAAGGAGTAGGGTCTTGGGACTGAGCTAGCAAAAAGATAGCAAATGAAATAGAATAAGTCCCTGAAGAGGTCCTGCTTCACACCATGTGGTCTTCCCTTCTGGTTTTTAAGATAGCATGGTTGATCATTAAGTTTACCTTCTTTAGGATTGAGCAAGATTGTTAATTGTTCCTTCGGTAGAAGAATTTATGTTAAACATAGGTGATTGAGAAGGTGGTGTGATGTTATTGAAAGAAGTCATGGAGTGAGAATAAGGTGGTGGGACATTATGATAAGTAGGCATGGGTGATGATTGGGTAGGAAAATGGACACTTAAAGGAATAAAGTTGTTGAAGGAATTGCCCCTTTGTGTCACACTGATTGGTTGAGGAATCGTAGGAATATTCATGGAAGACATAGGTAATAATGGAGGATTACTTGAAGAAGAAGGATTGCCCCCATGATGTATGGTTGTAGGAATGACATTTTGAGTTGAAGTAGCCATGATGTTAGATGTGAAAGTAGGAATACCAGTCATAGGAGTAGTCAAAGGAATGGAAGAATTGACTTGTGTTGAAGGTTGTGAGCAACCTAAGGTTTTTGCACAACTCTTGATAGGCATGACATTAGAATCAACAATATGTGCAATGCCAGATAATATATCAATTCCATTCTTATCACTTTGAAGAATGCATTTAAGACCTTCAATTAATGGAAGAGCTTCACTATTAGGGTGTTCTTGGGACATCCATTGTTGAAAGCTATCAAATTTATTGTCCAATGTAGAAAGTTGATCTAAAGAAACCCTAGTTAAAGCTTCTTCTTCATCATGGGATCCATCAATGGGGTGAATAGGCACATGATTAGGATGGGAAGGATGATCCTCATTAAAGAAGTCACCCAAGTTAGGCTCCATCTCCTTGGTAATTAAACCTTGGGAAGCCTTAATTGTAATGCTTCATCTAACGGGGATAGCGTAGGTAGGACTAATAGTGGTAAAACTCATGCACAAGAGAGAAATTTTGAATTTTGAATTTTGAATTGTGGAACAATGCTTACAAAATTGAGTAATGCAAAATGTAAGAAAATAATGATTACACAATTTGAAATTTTTTGGAGGAAGGGAATGACACAATTTCCAAAAATGAATTGAAATTGAAATTTTAAAATTAGGCCCAAGGGAATGCCACTTAATTTTAAAATAAGAATTTTTTAAAATCAGTGCAGAATATAATTAACCTTTAAATTTTAATTTTTCTCTTGAAAATTGAAATGTTTAATTTTGAAGGTATTTTCGATTATAAAGGGATAAAAAATTGATTAACTCAGTCAATCTTCTGGATTTAGGCTAGTAAATACAGTCAAAACAGTCTGCCGAAATTTTGGAAAAAAAGTCGAGGATCATGGCGGGAACGCACATGGTCCAACTAACTTTTTTCAAAATTTTCACGGATTTATATTACGATGATTTTAATGCTAACACCCAAAAATTGGAGAATTTTATGATCTCTAGATGGGCAAAATGAAGGTGCAAATGTGAAAATAGGACCCTATTAGGGTTTTGAAAAAAAAAGAGGAATTCAATTACAATTTTGAAAAGAGTCCTCATGCACAAGAAATCGAATCCTCTATCCTGATCGTAGACCAAAGATTTCTTAGCCCTTAGAAATAACTTCTTCATTGGCCTCTATATCACCCTGTCTGCACTCTGCCTTGGAGAAAGGGGTAGGATAGGGGCGTGGAGCCACTATCCCCCCTTGGATAGGGGCGTGGAGCCCTTGTCCTCCCAAGATAGGGGTGTGGCACCCCTCTCCCTGCCCTATTTTTGAGCAAGACCCTTCCTAGGGTGACATTGTTGGTTGTGCATCAGTCAGGAAACTCCCCTAATGTTGGCCTGTGACAAAAATCAAATACACTATCATGTATTTAAGGAGAATTTGTCCTCTCATTTGCGTAATTTCAATAGGTTGGATGAGTGAAAAGTTAACATGAGATCAAACATTCAAGCACTCTTTTCCAGTATTGAGCATTCTCAAGTCTCCCTTCAAAGCTAGGTGTTGCAATGAAGTCAAGGATTCAACCATTGAAGAGGAGATTGATTAAAACATTCAATTCCACACAACCATTTCTATCAACATTGCTATCACAACCTCCATAGAGGTGATTTACAATTTAGTCTTTCATTTACAACTACTTGCAAGTACATTCTTTCTTTACTTGGTTAATTCCAAAACTGGGATTTGACCTAAAGAAAAACCCCCAATCCCAACTCATTTTCCTCTCTTTTCTATGTGTAGGTTGTAGGTGCACAACTATACTTTTGGATTCGAGCTTCATTTACAAAGGCAAAAACCCTTCTCATTTCACAGATTTTTTGGAGGACCGTGTACATTCCCACCAGAGTCTAGGAAACTTTTCCTCAAATTTGCAGGGCAACTTCATCTCGACATATTACTACCAAATTCGGGTGCACAACTTCATCCCATATTCCGATCTCAAGTTATAATCAATTCTTGTCACTTTTGCACTACATAATTCAATCAATCCCTTCCATTTCAAATAAGGAATATGGGATCAACTTATCATTCCCACTTGTCTATGACACGAAAGATGAGGCAGAGGACGACCCCCAAATCAATTGGTAGAGCAAGAGAAAAATAAAAACAAAGCATGAGCTACAAAAAAAAGGGTCGGACAAAAGGAAGCAAAGGGGGGAGGATGATGATAGTTGGTATGAGGAGGAAGATGAGACTAATGACGACATGGAGACTGATAGTGAGGGGGTCCAAATCCTCTCGAGCTAGAAGCAGGAAAGGAAAATTCTAAAAAATGAGGAAGTGGGAACAAAGAACTGATCACCTTTCATGACTAGTTCTAAGGATAAGGGTCTGGTAGGGGAGGAAACGACCATGAAAGAAGCTCGGAGCTCTAATTTGAGGGAGATGGCTCTCGAGGAGAATTTCGATCTCATGGGAGACAAGGCCCAGGAAGGCCCTCATCTAGATATTGACCTTTGTATCAAAAATGACACAGATAGCTTCTCCAAGTTTTTCCTCTGGGTGCAAAAGGAAATTACTGGCATAAAATCCAAACAAGCCCAGGAAGCCAGAAAAATTGAGACTTTAGAAGCCATTAGCACTGGTAAATTTAGTTCCCTCATTGAGTGTCTCAGTGAACTTACCAAAGCAATCAGTAATTCTGAGGAGATCATTAATGATCAACGTAATAGCTTCCAAATCTTGGAGAACAGAGCTAGGGCTACTAAAAAAAGGCTTGAAGGGGTTGAGAACATGCTCAAGAAGATTAGGGAGCAAATTCATAAGATCCAAAAGGTCACCTCTGCTAGTATGAAGGCTCTTATTAGTAAGCTTGATAATGATCATGGGGATAAGGCCTCTATGGGAACCATTGATGTGAAGGAAGACACCCCTGAAGATATGGAGACCGGTCTTGGAAGAAGAACCCATACGATCACCAGAAAAAAGAAAAGGCAAAGCAAGGAAATTGATGATATTAAGCGGACGCCTGATAATATGGAGCAACTAGAGCTGGAAGCTATTGAGATGCTTTAGAGCTTTACTTAGCCTATGCTCTTTCTCTGTCAGTCATGTTTGTTATTTGTTGTCTCTCATTTGCTGGCCTTTTTTGCTGGTCAGTTGTCCTTTTCTTGTTTGTTGTATTTTGCGTTATGTAAAACTTTAATGTATATCTTATGATCTTTTGTTTGTAATGGGTTTCAGGGGCCCATCAAAACCTATTTTACCTTTTTCAAAAACTTATCATTCCCACTTCATTCAGAATTCAATCTACCATCTTCATGTGGAGAGATTGAATCTAGTAAATTATCCTCACTTCTTCCTAGTGTAACATGGTGAAAAGTGTTTGAAGGGTAATTAATAGTGAAACTCTCATCTCTCTTTGAGGGAAAGGGTAGTTTTCCTATTGATCTATCATTCACCATTTTCCCACCATTACATTTTGGTGAACCTGATGTCTTGCATGCTTTCCTTTGAACAAAATTGCATAATTTTCATTTACAAGTTTAAAAATTCTGCAAACTTAGTGGTTAAATCATTAAAAACCCTAGCTTTTAATTAAAATTGAACTCGTGATTTGTGAAAATTGGTTGTTGTTATCTTAGATCTGAAAATTGTTTTGTTTGTCAAATTCAATTTCCTCCTTGTCTTGTTCAATTTACAAATATAATTTGCAAAATTAAGAGGTTACTTGTTAAAACCCTAATTTTCAAAAATCATCTTGAACTTGTGCAAAAATTGGATTTCAACTTAATTTTTAGATTTATGATTTTCTCAAATTTGTCTTCAATCTTGCAATTCAAATTTTCAAATTAAGTGGTTAAGTCATAAAACTCTAATTTTAAAAATTAGTTGGATTTTGTGCACATTTCAACTCAATTTAATTTCAATTCATATTTCTAAACATTTTCCAAGGTGTCCCTATCCATTAGGTTCAACCCTTTTTAAAATTGCAATTCAATTCCTCTTTTTTTTTCAAAACCCTAATAGGGTCCTATTTTCACATTTGCACCTTCATTTCGCCCATCTAGAGATCATAAAATTTGCCATTTTGGGGGGTTAGCATTAAAATCATCATAATATCCATCCCTGAAAATTTCAAAAAAAGTTGGTCAAACCATGTTAGTTCCCGCCATGGTCCTCAACTTTTTTCCTAAAATTTCAAGAGACTGCTATGATTGTATCTACTAGCCTAAATCCAAAAGATTTGCTGATTTTATCAATTGTTGATCCCTCTAGAATCAAAAATACCTTCAAAATTTAACATTTCAATTTTCAAGAAAATTTCTAAAATTAAGAGCGTAATTATAGTCTGCCCTAATTTTAAAAATTTTTGGTTTTAAAATTAGGTGGCATTCCCTTGGCCCTAATTTTCAATTTTCAATTTCAATTCATTTTTGGAAATTGTGTCATTCCCTTCCTCCAACAAAGTTCAAATTGTGTAATCATTATTTTCTCAAATTTTGCATTACTCAATTTTGTAACCTTTGTTCCACACTACAAAATTCAAATTTTCCGTCTAGTGCATGAGTTTTACCACTATTAGTCCTACCTATCCTATCCCCATTAGATGAAGCATTAGAATTAAGGCTTCCTAAGGTTTAATTACTGAGGAGATGGAGCCTAATTTGGGTGACTTCTTCAATGAGGATCATGCTTCCCATCCTAATCATGTGCATATTCAACCCATTGATGGATCCCATGATGAAGAAGAAGCTTTAACTAGGGTTTCTTTAGATCAAATTTATACATTGGACAATCAATTTGATAGCTTTCAACAATGGATGTCCCAAGAATACCCTAATAGTGAAGCTCTTCCATTAATTGAAGGTCTTAAACACATGCTTCAAAGTGATAAGAATTGAATTGATATATTGCATGGCATTGTATATATTGTTGATTCTAATGTCATGCCTATCAAGAGCTACACCGAAACCCTAGGTTACTCACAACCTTCAATACAAGTCAATTATTCTATTCCTTTGACTACTCCTATGACTAGTATTCCTACTTTCACATCTAACATCATGGCTACTTCAACTCAAAATGTCATTCCTACAGCCATAGGTCATGGGGGCAATCCTTCTTCTTTAGTTAATCCTCCATCGTTACCTTTGTCTTCCATGAATATTCCTACTATATTCCTCAACCAATTAGTGTGACACAAGTGGGCAATTCCTTCAACAACTTTATTCCTCCTTTAAGTGTCCCTTATCCTACCCAATCATCACCCATGCCTACTTATCATAATGTCGCACCAGGTTATTCTTAGTCCATGCCTTCTTTCAATAAAATCACACCACCTTCTCAATCACCTATGTCTAACATCAATTCTTCTACCGAAGCAACAATTAACAATCTTGCTCAAACCATGTCTTCCTTATAACAAAAAAATGCTTCTATGAGTCAATCCAAGTTTAGTGTGCCCATCTTTGATGTTGCGAGACCACTTATTCTTGAAATTGTTAAGTTCGTGTCACCTAAACATGTGGAGATCCCTCAATTGGAACTCTATAATGGAAAACGAGATCCTCTTACGCATGTAAAAACATTTGAAATATGTACTGATTTTGCTTATGATCAAAGATTGCTTGCAAAACTGTTTCCAAGAACACTAAGATATAAGGCTTTACAATGGTATTTCTCTTTGCCTGCTTATTCCATCACTTCTTTTCAACAACTAGCAAATGCTTTCATCCAACAATTTTAAAACCACATGGGTCCAAAAATCACTTTGACTGATTCAATGCATTGTAAAGAAGGTGTTAAAGAGAGTGACTGATTTCATTGGTAGATATAAGCATTTGTGTGCTCAAATTTCTTTTCGTGTACCTAATAATGATATTCAAAGAATTTTCATTTCTAATTTACAAAAAGATATTAGGGAAAATCTTCTTTTGTCTGAGTTTACTTCCTTTCCGTAGTTATGCACAACACTCCGTAATTATCAACTGGTTATGAGCCAAATGGAGCAATCCACTCCTATGGATCCAAGTAATAATGGGGAGAGTGTTCAACAACAATTTGCGATGTTCAAACCAACACAAAGCTTCATCAAGTTTAATGATCCAATTAACAACAACCATGTGAATGCTAAAATAGGTGTGCCTTCTATTTCTAAATTTTTCCAAAGACCAAGACAAATTACTCCTTTGAATGAAATTTTACATAGTATTATGTCTCAATTGTTGCACAGAAATGTTATCAAAGTTCATCCTATAAAAAAAATTGATCCTCTAAACTTGCATCCCCTTATTTTGATAACAATTTTTTTTATCAATTTAATCGTCAACTTGGTCATGAGAAGTGTTTTCCATTGAAGAATAAGATTCAAGACTTGATTGATAATAATACTATATATGTGGCACATGTGAATTATAAAGGGAATAAATTAGTAGCTCCTCCTAATCAAAATCTTAACATTTTCACTGATCCCTTGCCTTCTCATATGTCTAACGTTATTGAGATTATGCCTAATTCTCTCTCTTCTGAAGAATTCACCTGTATGGTTCCAAACTTGGTTAATATGGTAGAAACACAAGATTTGCCTAAGGATCCATGTATTAAATTTGACCATAGCAAGACCATTAGAGAACTTGATGGCCCTTTATACATAGTTGTGAAGGTTAAGGATATCCCTTGTCATGGTGCCCTAATTGATCCCTCTTGCATGGTTAATGTCATAACTGAAGAGTATCTTTTCACTTTACAATTACATAAACCACTATATGAGGCTTCTAATGTGGTTGTGAAGTTATTTAATGGCTCCTCTTGTCCTACCATTGGCTCTATCACCCTTCATGTTGAAGTTCATGATAAATCCATGGATGTTGACTTTTTTATCATACCTTCTTCTGAGCAATTTTGTGTGACGTTGGGATATCCTTGGCTATCTTCCATGAAAACTATTGCTTCTCCAATCCACAAGTGTCTGAAATTTTGTCAGAATGGAGAAATCATCACCATGAACCATAGTTTATTTCATCCATCCAAAAGAAGCCCTAGTGTTCCTATTGATCTCTTTTGGTCTAAACAATTTCAATCTCTTCCATCAAGGAGCAATGCTCTTTTTCAATCTTATAAAAAATGGAAGAATGATATGATTTTATCCTTATATAAACCTAGATCCCCAACACTTGATATTCCTATTATTCCTCAAGATAAGGTTCTTCCCCTCATGAATAGAACTAATCTCCCTCCTAAGGAAGATTGTCCACCTATACCTATGGATGTGACTTAATCTTGTCTTAGGGAGAACACCAATATTCTTCCTAAGGCTATACATATACCTCCTCCTCATGATGGATCTGGTCTCCTTCCTCCACCTAATATTCCTCCTTTTTATGGTGCACTTCCACCTCCTTCCTCTTATCAAGAGAAGAGGCCTACTTCTATGTTCAACAAAAAAGACCTCAACCTAAACCTTCCACTATCAAGGAGAGAAACGTTCCTACTTTTCCAAGTGTTCCTCCTCCTTCTCAGCCTTCCGCTAAGACTCAACAAAATCATTGTGCGAGAGAATGTTGATGAAGATGTCATGTTAGATCTCGTGAAGCTATTCCTCCAAATACTCAATCTCCTAAGACTCCAACGATTGACATGATTCCCTTTTCTCATAAACAAGATGTTCAACCTTCACCTCCAAATCATAAGTTGCATAAAACATGTGATGGTTTCAACTCCTATTTGTGTTCTTGCTCCTCTTTCTCTAAGCTTTGATGAAGGAATGGGTGAAAATGTTATTCATAATGGCAATACAACTCCTAATGCTTCTGATAGTGAGTATAAGTATGTTGATGTAGACAAGCATTTATCAACTAAATTTTTAGAAATCCTAATCCTAGCTTCTAGAATCAAACAAAGTGACTTACAACATGAGCATATTCTTTGTTTGGATCACGTGATAGCTCCATCTTCTATGCTCGATGTTTCTCCTCTGGCATGTTTCTCTCCTTCCCAAAATAGTGATCAGCAAGATTCAGAGGCGGATGTCGTGCTAGATTAGCAATATTAGCACTGCAGATCTTTCTCTCTTTCCTTTCTTTCTCTTTTGTGACCTTTTTGTTGAAATCCAATAAAATTGAGAGGGGGGGAGAATTAGTGTTATACCGGAATGATCAATTTTAGCCTTATTAAAATATGAATACATCAACTGGTATACTGGTACATACAAAATTGAAAGAAGTAAAGACACCAATAAGCCAATCACATAAATGAGAATCATAAAACACAAAATTATATGTGGAAAACCTCAAAGAGGAAAAACTACAGTGGGATTTGTAACCCACAATATCAATCCACTGGCCATATGAAGATATATTACAAAATATAAGGGGCCTACACTTGCAGGAAGGCTTACAGCCTAGAGCACACTACTCAATAACAAAAGGAGCCTCACTAAATACATATAATCCAGACTACAATCCAAAGAAGTGTTGAACTGCTAAGATAGCATCTTCTATGCCAGAATATAGTTCTAATTTAAGCTCTGTCTGTTACGGTCTGAAACCCTTAACCCTTTACCAGAATAACCCTTACATAAATATTCTCACATACATAATCTCTAATATATTTTGTATTGCATCACATTCGCATATACATCATATCTATTCTTCTCATATTACAAAATGATCTAATCCAACTAACCTATATACCCTATACAATTTATCATGCCTTATGTTGCCTTATATAGATAATTACAATATCAAATTACATGTTGGCTAAATAATATAAATAAATTAATATCAAAATGAATTGTTGATGCCGAATCCAAGAGATGTCAGCCTCCAATGCTGATAACCATATTCTAAACCATGTCAGCCTACATTGTTGGTAACCAAAGAAATCCTTTTGTCGTGCTGATGTTGGTGTCGGTGCCAATGTAGTATTTGTGAAGTCCCTGTCAGTACACAACTGAACCAAAACATGAAGCTGGAATAAGATATCATGTTGCCATCAATGAAAACATATTAAGACCAACCACTTGAGTGTCAATTGCCAACAATCTCCCCCTTTGGCATTCATGGCAACACTCATGTGAAAAATGGTCAAGGTTTCATCTGCCAATTCCATCCTACTTGCTCCCCCTGAGCTGAATATTCATTAATGCAAAATACTCCACATCTCCATATCTCCATCTCTCCCCCTAATGTATACAACTCCTATTATTTTTCACATCTATATCACTCCCCCTTTGACATCAATGCCATAAAAAATTCTAAAGAGAATGTCAAAGATCCAAAAAAATGTACAAAGAATATCCCAAAAATATCTTACCAAATCTTAACCAATTTCAAAATTTCTAGATAAGCCTTCTGCAGTAGCTCAAGATAAGTATCCCAACTAGTTTTGAATGTGCCAGATATACATACAAGTCCACTTAATATATGTGCAAATGACTCTTTCTCATTTACCTCTGTTAGTGTGGGCTTTCCCATCATATCCATACATTATTTCTTATGTACACTAAGTGAATCCAACTGGGGACTCACCAAGCCTCTCAGACTTCTGGCCCTTCTTATAATTTTGTCTCTTTCCTTCTCAAGAACATAAATTTTGGCTTCCAAAATAAAAATTTGACCATCAATGGATGTAGTCAATGAAGTCAGTCCATAAAAAAAGGTAGCTATATTTGAAATTTTCTCCTAAAATTCTTTTATCTTCTTATCCACATTAACAATAAGTATATCAATGTTACAACATACCCTATAAATATTTGTACAATGCTTCAAAGAATTTTCTATCAGTTTCATCTTTTCATCAATCTTCTTCTTCTTAGATTCAATCACCTGATCAAATGCAGCTCTCTTAGCCTGAGTGAACCTCTCTAGTGCTTGCCAGTTTGAAATTTGTTGTAAGGATTGACAATCCTTTGAAATATGCTCAGCAATTGTCTTAAGCTTGTCGGATGGGCTCACTTTGTTAATCTTGCACTCTGAGACTAGTCTATGTAAAACAATGGTTGATAGATCAAAAATCCCTTTGTCTGTAGATCCCTCCTTCATTACTTTTTGTCCAACCATCATCATGAGTTCAGTAGGACTCATCTCTGTTATGTTTTTCTTTTCAACCTATGAGGCCTCAATTGACAATAATGATGGACCAACTACCAGTTCTCTGTCAGTTTCCCCTTTCTTCTCCTCTGATGATTTATCCTTTATAGCTTCCTTACTTGCACCGCTGGCTTCGCCACTTGGTGCAGTCTCTGTAACTGTCGGTTCCTCTATAGGAATTGTAACCTCAACCTGTACATTTGTATCTGGATTACTATTATCCTCAATATTAGTATCATGTACATTATTTATTTTTTCACTCTCCGTGTTAACCTGTATCTAAATAGTTATATGTACATTTGTATCTACCGGGGGCTAGATGTCCACTATCTTAATGTTTTTCAAAATTGAGGGTGAGGTCCCCATAATCCCCTTTACTTTTCCTTCAACTGGGGTGTCTTCAGTGTCTATCTTTGATTCCGGTGAAGTAAAGAATCCTTTGTTCTCTCCAAAGAACTTAACCCATGCTTTTTGAGTCTCCTTTATTATTTCATTTACCCTTCCTATCATCAGACTAGTTATTCTATGTTTTCTATTAAAAAGGTTTTTACCTGCCACCTTAAGTTTCCTTTCCATTTCCTCTGGAGTAATAGTTACACAAACAGATAATAACTCTTGAATTTTGATATGCTTATCTTCTTGCATTGCAGACAATCTCCTAGCATCTAACATAGTGTATAATTCTGTTGGTATTTGATTTTCAATCTCTATTAAGGCTTTCTTATAAATATCCAAGTATAATAAGACTTCTTCCTCTACCTCTCTTTGTTCATCATCCTCTAAATGATCATAGTAAAAATATACATTCTTTAACATGCCATCCTTAGTGATTTCATCTTCTAATTCTGTACAAGTTTTAGGTGGAACATTACTAGATTGAATAGCTGTATTAGTGTCATTCTTCTTCTTCCTCTTTCCAATACCAGATGCAGCTGAAGTGGTTACTTTTGGTGATTTCTTCTGTGTCGGTATTTTGAATGTAACCTTCCTAACTAGTTGCCTTTTAGCTTCTACCTTTATTTCCTCTATTTTATTTCTTACAACCCTCTTGAATGCCAATGGTGTGTCATCCTCAGATTCAGACTCTGTTGTAATAGGCTCAATGTGTACTTTTGGATTCTTCCTCTTCCTGCCTTTTTTCAGGTTAACATCAATTAATGCCTTAATTTCCTATGAGACCTTCTCAACAAATTTTCTTTCTTTTCCTTCTTGCTTCTCTCTCTTCTTCTGGTTCAACTCTATTTCAACCTCATGTGTTTTCTATTGTGCAGTACCACAGGGCTTCTTTGCCTCATCAATAGGAGCATCAATCAACATTTTTGTATAAGCATCAAGGATCTATGCATCCACTTCATAGCCCATTTCCTCAATCCAAATCTTTCGGGGCTTAACCTCTTCCATAAATGTTTCATCCTCCTACACCATGAAGCATATGTCAATTGAATATTTTTCTACAATATGCTTAGGAACCCTTACCCTAGACTTCATAGATTTTTGGAATGCTTTGAAATATTCCCATACCTTATCATCTCTCTGACAGCCTAGAGCAACAATTAATTGTTTCAATTGTCTCCCTACCGGTATGTCAAATGCCCATTGCCTTTTACCAAAATCGGGTGTATCATTCATGAAAAATAACATTAAGTAGACTATTAAGTTTCCATAGCAGAAGGTTCCCTTCTTTTCTCCCTTAATCTTCCCTAGGTTTATTAATAACTCATCTAACAACCAACTGCATAGATCCAATTTCACATTTTCTCTCATCATTTTGTATGCAGCGAGAATGTAGGAACTGGAAACAAAATTCAGTCAGTTTGATTGAGTTACCTTATACCCGATGATCATGCTACCGAATCTGATGTCAGTGTCGGTAATAGTGGTTAGTCTCATAGATCTCTTGTTAGATGTTGCGCCAGTGATTTTGTTCATGAAATCATTGGAAACCTTCTTATTTGGATGTTTCCCAACCGATGGTAAACTAGTGATTATCTAGATGACTTCCTTGGTGACCTTGTAAGGTCTATCTAGCCAGATAAACTCCCCATGTACTCTTCTCAAAACATACCTAATTATCTCATCTTTGAATTTTGGGATGTCCAAAATACCGATAAACCCTAAGTCTTCAATGCCCTTGTATGTTCGTTTGATCTTTCCAGATTCTCCCATCAGCTCGCTCATGTACACACCCTTTATTTTAGATGTTCCAAAGTCCTCAATGTGACAGTGTATGTATGCCCTAACATCTTCAGCGTAGACAACTCCCTCTGGAACATAGGAAAATGCTCCGACCGAATCTTCCAGGGTAGCCACATGCAGATACCGCTTAAAAATTGGCCTGGGGCAGTCCTTGAACTCTACTACAATCAGGTTTGCAACAAATATAGGAATAGATGATGATCTCACTTCCATGTTTAAAGATAAATACCAGTTCATCTCTTTCAATTAAAACCCTTAACAAATTCTTCCAGTTGCCAATGAAATCGCTCAAGAAGAAATCTAATTACTCTAAAATGACTTTGATTGCTCTTAGTTGCTCTTAATCACTCTGAAATCACCCTGAATTCAATGTGATAAAAAATGAAGCAAATTTGACCTTTTAACCTCCGAGAAAAAACCCTAATCTTCCATTGACATAAATGACTGCCGGTGAAAGATACCGGATCTCAAACAAAACACATCCATGCTAGATAAGCGTCTCCAATGTCTGGAGCATCTTCCAGAACCTCTTCCCTTTCTCATTTGATCCTCCATTGACAACTGGTGTTTTTTTGCTTCTACAAAATTTAGTGATATGTCCAACCTCATTACATGCATAACATGTAACATTGTTCCTTTGAATTGCTTTGCTAAAACCGGTGAAATTTCCTAACCTACACTGAATAGCCATATGTCCAAACTTTCCACATGCATAGCATTTAACATTGATTCTGCAATCTTATGTCTTATGACCATACTTATTGCATTTAGAACATTTGTTGGGAGCAGAATCAGGGTTCTGATTTGCTCTGTTTCTCCATTATCTAGCCATGTGACTAAATCTATTGCAAACAAAACATCTACCATTAAATTTATAGGCATTAAATTGCCTTACCTATGCCTTATGTTTTTGATCTTCATTAGTAGTACCAAAACTCTATCCTTGCTCAAATCCAAGTCCATTGGAATCTCCAATTTTCCTTTGTCTCTTCAATAACTCATCTAGTTGTGCTAAGCTAATCTTGAATTTTTCTTTATACTCACTTGCAATAGTTAGATCTTCTCTCAGAATTATCATTTGTCTCTCAAGCTCTTGTTCATTACTCTAGGATTGTACTAAATCAATTCTCAGAATATCATTCTCATGAACGAACCTACCACATTCTTCAAATTTGTTCTTCAGGTATACAACAAGATTTTCTTCCTTTTTCTTTCGGTCCTCAATCTCCTTAGATGTTCTCATAGTTATAACTTGCATTTTATTTTTCATAACCATGTTCTCTTGACTCAATTTCTTACATTGTTCGTTAAGTGCATCTTTCTCTTCATCATCCTGACTTTGCAAAATTTCCTTCCTCCTACCCCAAACAAATGATAACCTCTCTTGTAGGACAAGAATGAATTCCTTAGCAGAATTCAATTCATCTTGTAGCTTTAAGTTCTTCAACCTTTTAGCATCATAATCTTCAAGTGCCATCTCAAGTTGCTTCTCCAAAGCCATATCCATGGATTTTGGATTCAGGATCTTCCTCAAGCTGTTAAACTTCCTCCAAGGCACAAGGCTTTGATACCAATTGTTGAAATCTAATAACACTAAGCTGGGGGGGGGGGGGTGAATCAGTGCTATACCAGAATGATCAATTTTAGCCTTATTAAAAAATGCATACATGAACCAGTATACTGGTACATATAGGATTGAAAGAAGTAAAACAACCAATAAGCTAATCACATAAATAAGAATCATAACACACAAAATTATACGTGGAAAACCTCAAAGAGGAAAAACCATGGTGGGATTTGTGACCCACAATATCAATCCACTGGTCATACGAAGAGATATTATAAAATATAAGGGGCTTGCACTTGCAAGAAGGCTTATAGCCTAGAGCACACTGCTCAATCACAAAAGGAACTTCATTGACTACATAATCCAGACTACAATCTAGAGAAGTGTTGAACTGCTAAGATAGCATTATCTATGCTAAAATACAATTTTGGTTTAAGCTCTATCTATTCCAGTCTGAAACCCTAAGCCCTTTACTGGAATAACCCTTACATAAATATCCTCACATACATAATCTCCCTGATATATTTCTCATCACATCACATTTGCATATCCATCACCATATATATTCTTCTTATATTACAAAATGATCTAATCCAACTAAGCTATATACCCTATACAATTTGTCATGCCTTATGTCGGCTTACATAGATATTATAATATCAAATTACATGTCGGCTAGATAACATAAATACATGAATATCAAAATCAATTGTCAATGCCCGATCTAAGAAATGTCAGCCTCCAATGCCGATAACCATATTCTAAACCATGTCGCCCTGCATTGCTGGTAACTAAAGAAATCCTTCTATCCTACCGGTGTCGGTGCCAGTGTAGTGCCTATGAAGTGCCTAACGATACAAAACTGAACCAAAAAATGAAGCCGGAATAAGATATCATGTTGCCATCAATGAAAACATAGTGAATTCAACCAATTGAGTGTCAATTATCAACACTTTCTTCATTGTGTCTCCTTGTTCTTCTATTGTTCCCTTAATCTCTACTTGGGGATGATGCAAAGCATTGAGATGTTTTCTTGGTCTCTTTCATGTTGACTCAAAAGACATACTCTCTTCCCTTTCTTCTAAGGTAGTGTCCTTTTTTGGGGAAGGATGATTATTATATGCATATACATATATGATATACATGAGTTAACATACAACATACTGACCCTGAGGAAAGTGACACTACCTTGTGTTTTGTGTTTATTATCGTTGGGTTTATTCCTTGATTGAGGGATAAATCCTTGTGATAACATGCTCCCTTTCTTCTCTCTCTCTTGGGTGTATCCTACCTTAAATAAATCACTCCCGATAAGGTGCGTGCGATCGCTTTAATGTGGGGGCATACACTCTGCTCATATTTTCCTTCTTGTGATACTTAAAATTACTTAGTGAACTTTGTTTTTCTTTGTGATTTTTTATATCCTTGCTTTGATGACTCGTAGTGAAGGAAAATTTGCTACTTGCAATCATGGTTCTCCCCTTCTAGATCTTCCCTTTTACTTTTTCAATCAAAGTCATAAGATCCTAAGTCCTCTAGGGGCTTGGCACATATTGCCTCCTTGACATGGTAAAAGTCTTTCAAACTTGTTTCCTTGTACTTTACCGGTAGTATTGGCGTACACTTATAATCTCGCTAAAGTGGGGGCTAAACATAGTGTCATAAAATTGTTAACCTAGCAATTTTTGACTGCCTTAGGGTCCTCATGCACGCATGATTGAATCCTCTAGCCTAACCGGAGACCAGAGAATTCTCATCCCTTAGAAAAAACTTCTTCCTTGGCCTCTACATCACCCCGTCCATAGTCTACCCTAAAGAAAGGGATAGGAAAGGGGTGTGGCACCCTTGCCCTATTTTGTGGTAGGACCCATCCTAGGGTTGAATTGTTGATCATGCATCGGGCGGGAAACTCCCCCGATGTCAACCCATGACGAAAATCAAATCCACTATCATGTATTTAAGGGGCATTCATCCTCTCATTTGTATAATTTCAATAGGTTGGATGAGTGGGAATTTTACATGAGATTAAGCAATCAAGATCATTCAAGCATTCAACCATTCTCAAGTCTCCCTTCAAGGCTAGGTGTTGCAATGAAGTCAAGGATTCAACCATTGAAAAGGAGATTGATTGCAACATTCAATTCCACACAAGAATTTATATCAACATTGCTATCACAACCTCCCTAGAGGTGATTTACAATTCAGTCTTTCATTTACAACTACTTGCAAGTACTTAATTCCAAAACAGGGGTTTGACCAAAACGCAAAACCCCAATCCCAACCCATTTTCCTCTCTTTTATGTGTGTAGGTTGCAGGTGCACAACTCTACTTTCGGATTTGGGCTTCATTTGAAAAGGCAGAAAAACCCTTTTCATTTCACAGATTTTTCGGAGGACCGTGTACATTCCTGTGACAGTTCGAGCATTTTTTCCTCAAATTCACAGGGCAACTTCATCTTGACATATTTCTGCCAGATCCAGGTGCACAACTTCATTCCATATTCCGATCTCAAGTTATAATCAATTCTTTGTCACTTTTGCACTACATTTTTCCAAATCCCTTCCATTTCAAACAAGGAAGAGGGGATCAACTTATCATTCCAACTTCATTCAGAATTCAATCTACCATCTTTGTGTGGAGAGATTGAATCTAGTCAAGTATCCTCTCCTCTTCCTAATGTAACATGGTGAAAAGTGTTTGAAAGGTAATCAATAGTGAAACTCTCATCTCTCTTTGAGGGAAAGGGTAGTTTTACTCTTATGCAAATGAGAGGATGAACACCGCTTAGATACATGATAGTGGATTTGATTTTCATCCCGGGTTGACATCAAGGGAGTTGCTCGCCTGATGCACAACCAACAACAACACCCTAGAAACGATCCTGCCCCAAAATAGGGCAGGGACAGGGGTGCCACACCCCTATCCTAGGAGGACAAGGGTGCCATGCCCCTGTCCTACCCATTTCTCTAGGGTAGAGGGTGGATGGGGTGATGTAGAGGCCAAGGAAGAAGTTGTTTCTAAGGGATGAGAAATCTCTGGTCTCTGATCAGGCTATTGGATTTGAGCTCCCATATGTGAGGACCCTAATATAGTCAAAAATTTCTAGGGTCGCAATTTTATGACACTACATTTAGCCCCCGCTTTAGTGAGAGTATAAGCATATGCCAATACTATCAGTAAAGTATAAGGAAACAAGATTGAAAGACTTTTACTAGGTCAAGGAGGCAAGATGTGCCAAGCCCCCAGTGGACTTAGGATCTTACGACCTCAATTGATAAATTAAAAGGGAAGATCAAGAAGGGGAGAACCATGACTGTGAGTAGCAAAGTTCCCTTTACTAAGTAATTTTAAGTATCACAAGAAGGAAAATATGAGTGAAGTGTATGCCTCCATGTTAAAGTGATCACACGCACCTTATCGGGAGTGATTTCTTTAAGGTAGGATACACCCAAGAGAGAGAAAAGAAAGGGAGCACATTATTGCAAGGATTTAGCCCCCAATCGAGGAATAAACCCAAGGATAATGAACACAAAACATGAGGTAGTGTCTCTTTCCTTGGGGTCAGTATGTTGTATGATAACTCATGCATGTCATATATGTATATGCATATAATAATCGTCATTCCCCAAAGAAGGACACTACATTAAAAGAAAGGGAAGAGAGGATGTGTTTTGAGTCAACATGAAAGAGACCAAGAAAAGATGTCAATGCTTTGCATCATCCCCAAGTAAACATTAAGGGAACAATAGAAGAACAAGGAGACACATAGAAGAATGGTGACTAAAGAAAGGAGAGAGAGAGAGAAGATCTACAGTACTAATATTACTAATCTAGCATGACATCCGCCTCTCGATCTTGCTTATCACTATTTCGGGAAGGCGAGAAACATGCCAAGGGAGTGACATCGAGCACAATAGATGGAGCTATCACAAGATCCAAACAAGGACGATGCTCATGTTGTAAGTCACTTTGTTCGATTATAGGAGCTAGGATTAGGGTTTGTGAAAATTTAGTTGACAAATTCTTGTCTACGTCAACATATTCATACTAACTGTCAGAAGAATTAGTTGTTGTATTGCCATAATGAATAACATTTTCACCCATTTCTTCATAAAATTTTAGAGAAAGAGAAGCAAGAACACGAATAGGAGTAAAACAATCACACATTTTATGCAACTTATGATTTGGAGGTGAGGTTTGTACATTTTTCTTAGGAGAAAAGGGAATCATGTCAACTGTTAGAGCCTTAGGAGATTGAGTATTTGGAGGGATAGCTTCATGAGATCGAACACAATGTCTTTTTCGATGTTCTCTCACACAAAAATTCCATCGAGTCTTAGTGGAAGGATGAGAAGGAGGAGGAAGACTTGGAAAAGTAGGAATGTTTCTCTCCTTGATAGTGGAAGGTTAAGGTTGAGGTCTTTTTAGTTGAAAACTAGGAGAAGAAAGCCTCTTCTCTCCATAAGAGGAGGGAGGTGGAACTGCGCCATAGAAAGAAGGAATATTAGGTGTAGGAAGGAGACCAGGTCCATCATGAGGAGGAGGTATAAGTCTAACCTTAGGAAGAATATTGGTTTTCTCCCTAAGAGAAGGTAAAGTCACATCCATAGGTATAGGTGGAAAATCTTCCTTACAAGGGAGATTATTTCTATCCATGAGGGGAAGAACCTTATCTTTAAGAATAATAGGAATTTCAAGTGTTGGGGATCTAGGTTGACTTAAGGATATGATCATATCATTCTTCCATTTTTTATAAGATTGAAAAAGAGCATCGTTCCTTGATGGAAGAGATTGAAATTATTTAGGGTGAAAGAAATCAATAGGAACACACGAGCTTCTTTCAGATGGAGGAAATAAGCTATGGTTCATGGTTATGATTTCTCCATTGTGAGGAAGTTTCAGATAGTTGTGGATTGGAGAAGCAATAGCCTTCATGAAAGATATCCAAGGAAAGCCCAACTTCACACTGAATTGCTCAGAAGAAGGTATGATAACAAAGTCAACATCTATGGATTTAGCATGAACTTCAATAGGAAGGGTGATAGACCCAATGGTAGGACAAGAGAAGCCATCAAATATTGGTTTATGCAATCGTAAAGTGAAAAGATGCTCTTCCGTTATGAAATTAACCATGCAAGAGGGATCAATAAGGGCACCACGGCAAGGGATATCCTTAACCTTTGCAACTATGTATAAAGGGCTATCAGGTGCTATAATGGTCTCACTAGGGTAAAATCTAATACAAGGATCCTTAGGAAAATCTTGTGTTTCTACCATATTAACCAAGTTTGGAACCATAGAGGTAAATTCTTTAGAAGAGAGAAAATTACGCACAATCTAAATAATGTTAGAGGTATGAGAAGGCAAGGGATCAGCGAAAATATTAAGATTTTGATTAGGAGGAGCTACTATTTTATTCCCTTTATCATTCACACTTGCCACATATATAGTATTATTATCAATCAAGTCTTGAATCTTATTCTTTAATGTGAAACACTTCTCAGTATCATGACCAGGTTGACGATGAAATTGATAAAAAGAATTGTTATCAAAATAAAGGGGATGCAATTTTAGAAGGATGAATTTGTTTTATAGGAGGAAGTTTGATAACATTTCTATGCAACAATTGATACATAATACTATGTAAATATTAATTCAAAGGAGTAAATTATCTTTCTCTTTGGAAAAATTTAGATATAGAAGGCACACCTGTTGTAGCATTCACATGGTCGTTGTTGATTGGATCATTAAACTTGATAAAACTTTTTGTTGGTTTGAGCTTCGCAAACGGTTGTTAAACACTCTCCCCCTTATCACTCAAAGCCATAGGAGTAGATTGCTCCATTTGACTCACAACTAGTTGATAATTGTGGAGTGTTGCACACAACTATGAAAAGGAAGTAAACTTAGACAAAAGAAGCTTCTCCTTGACATATTTTTACAAATTAGAAATAAAAATTATTTGAATATCATTATCAGGTACATGAAAAGAAATCTGAGCACACATATTCTTATATCTACCAATGAAATCAGTCACTTTTTCTTTAACACCTTATTTACAATGCATTAAATATTGGAATTGAGTTGTCATTGATGTGAACTGGTATTGCAGGCAAGCTACCGCTAGAGGTATGTCATCTGGTATGAAGAAGAGTGTACTAGTATTGTGAAAGACAAATAAGGTATTGAGAAGATTAACATGAAGGCTTGTCAACCAGTATGGTGGAAGACAAGTAGTTATTGAGACTATCAGGGACTTCACCGGTATGAGGTGAGATGCATGTGTGTGTTCGCATGTTGAGTGATAACCGGTAGAGCATAAACCGGTGTGGAGGTTTTTAGTGCCTATTTATGATGAAGAGGCAGAATGTTAAAGTAATCACAAACCACCTTAGGTGAAGATGTGCTACCAGTTAGTGTGCACTACAAGTTAGCAAGAGGAGAAGGTCTTATCGATAAAGGCATGTACCGGTATGATTTTTTTAAATGTTCAAGTGTAAACCGACTATGTCGGTAAGCTGAGTGTATAACTGATGTGATGTCATGTGAAGCTGAGGTGGCAAATATGCAGAGGTCGGTGAAGACTCCATTGATATGGTTGTTGAAACAACCAAAAATCATGGGATGGTAACTAACTGATGCGGCTTGAGGAAGAAAGAATGATAGAGAAAGATCAGGGAGTAGTTGGCACCTGGATTGAAGCAAATAAATCAGACTGCAAGATGACCTTGAGAAGGAAACAACTAGACTATAAATGAGTCGACAAATTTCAAGGTAGAAAATCATGGATGAGATTTCTATCTTTAGAAAATATGTATTGGATAATGGAAAATGTGTATAGATGCATTCCTTGAGTAGAGGTTATCGATCCAAGGCAGATTGGATCAGATCTCATTCAATTTTCTTTTGGGTGAAGGAAACCCTAACCGCCCCAAGTTTGAAATGATTCTTGGCGGGAAAGCTCAAGTTTAAATTTGATGACTTGAGACTGTGATTGTTGCTACTGTAGTGTGAAGGCAAGTGAGAAATTATTGTCTGAGAGACGAAGAGATAAACACTTGAAGTGTTTATGAGCAAAATATATACCAGTAAGGAGAAGTAGAGTAAACCGGTGGAGTGTGCATTGAAAACAGAGGTGACAAATTGCTATAAGTTGTGCCTAATTGAGAGTGATCAAGTGTGAGTTGAGAGAGGAAAGACATTGTGAGAGGGGATTTAGAAAAGTAATTAGCAAATTCAAGTTGCAGAGTGGGTGGAGAAATACAAACCAGTAAGTGTGAAACCGACACAGGAGAGTATTTTAAGGTTGCAAAACTTCATTTGCAACAATGATTTCATTTGTATAACTGAGTTTTATATTGTTTTCACTAAGTTGAAGCTTAGTGCAGGGGTTGTAGCTCCTTTAGCTTGTAGCCTATGAGTTGTGCAGGGGTCGGTGCTCCTTTGAGTTCGTGCTTATAAATTAGGGGTTGGTTCTCCTTGGGTTGGTGCCCTAAATATTGTAATCAAAAAGGTATTGTGAGGTTGGATTGGAATAAAAGATCTACAGTAGCTATTATCACCAAAGTTTTTTCGACATTGGGTTTTCCTCGTATATATATGGTGTTGTGTGTTGCATCCTTGTGCATGTGTTATATTAATGTTTTAGTAAGTCCATTCACACACCTTGTCTGCACTGTTTGAGCTACCGATTAGCCCTCAATTTGTTTTATATATTACCAGTCTCTCCTTATTGAAGGAAAAGAGTCTGGATCACTGATTCACCCCCCTCTCAGTGATCCATTGTGTCCAACATTAAATCAGTCAAAGTGATTTTAGGACCAATGTTGTTTTGAAATTGTTGGATGAAAGCATTTACTAGTTCTTGAAAACAAGTGATGGAATAAGGAAGCAAAAAGCAAAACCATTGTAAGGCCTTATCTCTTAGTGTTCTTGTAAAAAAATTTGCAAGTAATCTTTGCTCATAAGAAAAATAAGTATACAAGGTTTGAAATGTTTTGACATACATAAGAGGGTCACCAAAATGTAATGGTGGGAAACTAGTGAATGATAGATCAAGAGGAAAACTACCCTTTCCCTCAAAGAGAGATGAGAGTTTCACTATTAATTAACCTTCAAACACTTTTCACCATGTTACATAATGAAGAGGAGAGGATAATTCACTAGATTCAATCTCTCCACACAAAAATGGTAGATTGAATTCTGAATGAAGTGGGAATGATAAGTTGATCCCCTCTTCCTTGTTCGAAATGGAAGGGATTGATTGAATTATGTAGTGCAAAAGTGACAAAGAATTGATTATAACTTGAGATTGAAATATGGGATGAAGATGTGCACCTGGATCTTGTAGTAACATGTCAAGATGAAGTCATCCTATGAATTTGAGGAAAAGTTGCCCAAACCGTAGTGGAAATGTACATGATCATCTAAAAAATCTATGAAACAAAAAGAGCTTTTTCGCCTCTACAAATGAAGCCTGAATATGAAAGTACAGCTGCGCACTTGCAACCTACAAACAATAAAGAGAGGAAAGTGGGTTGGGATTGGGGTTTTTCCTTTAGGTCAAACTCCAATTTTGGAATTAACTAAGTAATGAAAGAAAGTACTTGCAAGTAACTGTAAATGAAAGACTGAATTATAAATCACCTCTAGGGAGGTTGTGATAGCAATGTTAATATAAATGATGTGTGGAATTGAATGTTGTAATCAATCTCATCTTCAATGGTTGAATCCTTGACTTGAATGCAACACCTAACCTTGAAGGGACACTTGAGAATGCTCAATGTTGGAAACAAATGCTTGAACTCTTGAATTCTCTTGAATTCTTGATCTTATGTAAACTTCTCAGTCCTCAAACCTATTAAACTTATGAAAATGAGAGGATGGATAGCCCATAAATAGATGATAGTGGATTTGATTTTCATCACAGCTGACATTGGGGGAGTTTCCTGCCTGATGCACAACCAATGCCACCCTACGAAGGGTCTTGCCACAAAATAGGGTAGGGACAAGGGCGCCAAGCCCCTATCTTGGGAGGAAAAGGGTGCCACACCACTATACAAGGAGGGATAGTAGCACCACACCCTTTTCCTACCCCTTTCTCCAAGGAAGAGTGCAGATGACATGACGCAGAGGCCAAGGAAGATGCTATTTCTAAGGACTAAGCAATCTCCAGTCTCTGATCAGGCTAGAGGATTCGAACTCGCGTGCGTGAGGACCCTAATGCAGTCAAAAAATTGCTAGGGTTGCAATTTGATGACACCACACTACCTTAAAGCAATCGCTCCTGATAAGGCATGCACAATTTCTTTAACGTGGGGGCATACACTTCGCTCATATTTTCCTTCTTTGATACTTAGAATTACTTAGTGAACTTTATTTTTCTTTGTAATCTTTGGTATCCTTGCTTTCATGACTCATAGTGAAGGGAACTTTTCTACTTGCAGTCATGGTTCTCCCCTTCTCGATATTCCTTTTTACTTTGTCAATCAAAGTCGTAAGATCCTATGTTCACTTGGGCTTGGCACGTCTTGCCTCCTTAGCATAGTAAAATTATTTCAATCTTGTTTCCTTGTACTTTACTGACAGTATTGGCATACACTTATAATCTTGCTAAAGTGGGGGCTAAAAGTAGTCTGATAAAATTGCGACCCTAGCAATTTTCAACTGCATTGGGGTCCTCACGCACGTGAGATTGAATCCTCTAGCCTGATCAGAATTGAATATTTCTCAACTCGTAGAAATAGCTTCCTTCTTGGCCTCTGCATCACCCCGTCTGCACTTTTTCCTAGAAAAAGGGGTAGGACAGGGGTGTGTTGCCCCTGTCCCTACCCTATTTTGGGGTAGGACCCTTCTTAGGGTGGCATTATTGGTTGTGCATTGGGCGGGAAACTCCCTCAATGTCGGCCTGTGATGAAAATCAAATCTAGTAACATGTATTTAAGGGGCATTTGTCCTCTCGTATGCATAAGGTGGAATTTTGATAAGGTCATGTTGCATAAGCAATCAAGCATTCAAGAGAATTCTCAAGTCTCCCTTCAAGGCTTGATGTTGCATTCAAGTCAAGGATTCAACCATTGAAGAGGAGATTGATTCCAACATTGCTATCACAACCTCTCTTGAGGTGATTTACAATTCCATCTTTCATTTACAACTAATTTCAAGTACTTTCTTACATTACTTGGTTAATTCCAAAACTAGGGTTTTCCCTAAAGGCAAACCCCCAATCCCAACCCATTTTCCTCTCCTTTCTGTGTGTAGGTTTGTAGGTGCACAACTGTAATTTCAGATTCGGGCTCCATTTACAGAGGCAAAATAACATTTTTTCGTTTCGTACATTTTTTGGAGGATCGTGTACATTCCCACCATGGTCCAGGCAACTTTTCCTATAATTCACAGGGCGACTTCGTTTTGACATATTACTGCTAGATCCAGGTGCATAGCCTCATCCCATATTCCAATCTCAAGTTATAATCAGTTCTTTGTCACTTTTGCAGTATATAATTCAATTAGTTCCTTTCCATTTCAAATAAGGAAGAGGGGATCAACTTATCATTCTCATTTCATTCAGAATGCAATCCACTATCTTCTTGTGGAGAGATTGAATCTAGTGAATCCTCCTCTCCTCTTCCAAATCTAATTTGGTGAAAAGTGTTTGAAGGGTAATCAATAATGAAACTCTCATCTCTCCTTGAGGGAAAGGGTAGCTTTCCTCTTGATCTCATCATTCAACATTTTTCCCCACATTAATTTATGATGTTATGCTTATGATGGTATATTCTTGATGTGATTATGCTCTATGGGTAGATTAGGTAATGACATTGAGATACCCTAGGGAAGAATAATTGTGGAGTTGTGTTTGTTTTCGCTTGCATAATGAGTTCTTAAGATTATGCTTTTAAGTTTATATTCATGATGATTAATTGTATATCTTGTTACTTGATTTTAAATGCATATGAGTAGTTATTTGTATATGTTGCATTAGATGATGTTTAAATTTTTTTTTTATCTCTATTAGCATGTTAGTTAGTATATTTCTCCAGGGTATTTTGGCGGGCATTACACAATGTGCATATTTTGGCTTAAATCATATGCTTTTTTAAAAAATGATTTTTGTACATCTTATTTAAAAATAAATTTTATCATATGTGTATTATAATAAGTTAGATATTTGAAAATTAGACAAAAAAATCGTACATTTTGTATTTCAAGACCTTGTTAAGATTGTATGTAAAATTACATCAATTTTTTTCTCCAAATATTAAAAACTTTATTTTTCATGAAGAAAACTCATTTGTTAGTCAACAAGTGAGCCCATTACCTTGAACCTACCCTTCTTACAAGTTATCTAATTAATCAAATTATGAGATCCTAACCCTAAAAGACTTAAAGGAAAGGGTAGTACAAAATAGACCACAAGGAAATTGTTTACAAGGTACTTGATTAACCAGATCCATGAATCTTTAAACCATGAAAGAAATAGTAGAATAACTTTATTAGTTATGTTTTCAAAAGGAATTCATCATAGAAAGACCCAACAAAAAAATGTCTCACATGAAGTGAGGTTTAGGAAATAGACATGGCAAGGTCTGAATGCAAGGGCTTCTAATACTCATAGCCTTAAAAAAGTAAAAATAATGATTTTTCAAATGAAAATGTGTATGTGGTAGCCTATTCCTCTTTAACATTTTTAAACACATTAAAGTTTAATACAAATAATAATAAAAAATAAAAGAGTCATAGCTAGAACACAGACTAAAAATCATAACCATAAACACATTAAAAAATAAATCAAAGGGCCTTAATGAAGGTATTGAATTCAAACCAGAAACACATTACAAAGACTATTTAAAATAAACTACAAAATGTGAGAGTTAGAAGTTGAAAAATAAAAACAATTAGTTCCTACAATGTCAAATTTTGAGTCAAACAATCACAATTAAGGAATTTATCTAACATTAATTATAAATTAATTAAATATTAAGAAAATAAATCCAAAATATAAAACCTTAAGAATTTGCAAAGCACTATTAAAAACCACTTACAACTCTACTACCATTAAAACATGACATGATTATATAAAAAAATAATCATAATATATATGAATAATGTGAAGTGGAGGTGATTTAGCTATACGTGACACTTTTAAAGTTAAATAGAACATGTGTGAAATAAGAAAATGAATGATCACAAGATTTTAAAACAAAACCACATTTGTGTAAACATCAACTAATTTAGAGATAATGATGTTGGTTGAGCTCTAATCGAAATTCATACCAAATTCTATGAATGACATTTTCATGCTATATAAAATTAAAATTTCTTAGGAGAGTAGTAGTCAAAATCATAGACCTCAAAATTGACACCAAACTTAAAGTTATTGCAGAGTAGTAGTCAAAATCGTAGACCTCAAAATTGACACCAAACTTATAGTTATTAGAAATTTAATAAAATGACTAAAAAAATAAAATAAAAATATAAACCTAAAGCATGAGAACAAATATATAAGATCATTGATTTAGTGAAACCAATAATTAGCAAGAAAGTAAACAAAGACCCAAATTATTGTAATAAAACCAAGAATTGGGGTTTCAAAAAATAACCTAGTAAGAATGTTTGTAAAGAAACATTTTAAACCCTTAAAAGGTAGAAATACTAAAAATTAGAAGACAAGGCTTAACTCCACAAATATATGACTCAATTGAAAACACATAAAGATGAAATATTCTTGACTTTAAAATAAGCTCCTTCAAGAAAACATAAAATAGAGAGTATCAAAAATTAGGAAGGAAACAAAAAGGATGTCCTTCCTTTATTAAAGAAACATGGCCCGATGGTGTATAGTGAACAACACCTAAGTTATTGGTCTCTTAAATTGATTTTAATTTGTTCTTGCTACATTTAATGATTTTGGTAATCAATCAATGAAATATCAACTCATAGAAGGATGCACCCTCCACGTAGAAACTATGCTAGTCATAATATCAATAATCTTTAATCTTGTAGATCGTGCCTACTCTCCATTTGTACATAAAAAAAATTCGTTTACAAGAACAATAAATGAATTTCATACTTGAGTTATCTCTAAATTAACATTTTTTATCTTCTACAAGGATGGATTTATTTCTCTATTATATCAAATTCAAAATATTTTAAATTTGTACAATGTTCATAATATAACTGATTAGGATGTGACTCTTTAGTTATTTGTCTCGTCTCTAAAAGAACAAGAATGCGGATTGTTCATTATTTTAGCCTAATTAAATTATTAATGAGGATTAACTTGGTGATTTATTGTTCAATCAACTCATAAAAATGATAGATACTAGCTCACTCTTTTAACACCTATAACAATCAAGAGCCTTCCTAAAATAAAACTCATCACTTTAACACATGGTTTCAAAAAACTTGGAAAAGGTTCTAGTCAATTTCTATCCATGTATAAGTTTTATCTTTCATTATCAATTAATACTTTTAAAATATATCTTATATTTTGGTTCAAGTATTATAAAGAATAACACAAGTAGATTCACATGATTTAGCATTTACAGTTGAGATGAATCTCATAGAAATCAAAAAATTAACACCTATGCCTATATGCTCCACTCTCAAGCCATTTATTGGACCTAAATATAAGATTCAAGATCATCATCCACCTCCTATTATATTTTTAGATTCTAAGAAAATGAATGAAGATTAAATATTTTAGAGAATAGCTTACATGAAAACATGGAGAGTTAAAATATTCATGTAAAAATGAAAATAAACAATCTTTCATGACTCCATGTCCCCTACAAAAATAATCTTACTTGTTTTAATTATTCAAACCTTATTTTCTCATAGACATTCAATTCTAAGACCTAGGTCTAGCAATGTTAACACACGTACCTTAGGAATACAACTCAAATCTAAGAAAACAAGTGTAAACAAGAAGGTTTTCAATCAACATGATGTTGTGGACTATGATAGTGAAGACATAGATCATAGAAATTACCATAATGTGCAAGAGGCTAGTGTTGTAAAACTAATTGTAGTAAATTTTGTTTGTATTGTTCTTGTTAAAAATAAAAGATAAGTTACAACATTGAATCATTTGAGTTAGAACTTTAAAAAACTTTTTAAACATTTTATAGAGAAAGTAAGAAGAAATTATAGTTGTCGCATGACATAAAACTTCAAAGTGTAAAGTGAGTGTAAAGAATAATGCCTATGAAAGAGAGGTTAAGCCTTAAAGGGTTCATATGGAATGAGAATATGGAAGGATGTCTAATGAGCTAGGAGTAGGATCTTGAATGCTTCTCTCATGGATGATTGTCTACCGCAACTGAAAAGTGAACATAGTACAATATCGCAAAATCATTGTATTGCATTTGTTCAGAGACATGGCAATGAGCAATAGTCCCAGTTAACCTAAAAATTATGATTCTTAGGTAATTTAAATGAAGAATTTGTTTTTTCGAGATGTTAGGGATTTGGTCGAGAGGATATCTGTAACCAAAACAATTAGTTTAGAGAAAAATAAATAAAAGCCTTATTTTAATTCAATAGTCAGTGAATGAATACCAGTTGGAGTGCTTCACAGATTCAGGTGATGGTGTTTGTTACACAGGCCATGGGACTATGACGATTGTTTGATTAACACATTAGGTTATGATGTGTATGGATAATTTGCTTTTGGTTTTTGAATATGGGAAAACGGGCTTTGTTGTGTTGAGAACAACATAACCCTAAATTTATATGTAATATATATGAACAAAAGATTTTTGGAAAAATAATTACATACAATTTTAAAATCAATTTTTTGGATTACAATAAATGATATATGTGGATGAAAATATGTTATTTTTAATGGTATCATGGATTATGGAAGTCTTATATATCTATATATTTAGCCCTAGGTACTTGCCCAGAATCAAGACATTCTTATGCCTAAACTTCTTCCTAGGTAATTGAAACATTCCATGCCTCATGACAAAAAAAAAATTTGACTTGCATTTATTGTTTTCATTTAAAAGTTTAGAAAAGTATAATTGTGAAATATCCAAATTAAATTAGATTTAGTAGGCCTAAACTCCTAAATTTTTTATCTATTTTTCATTTTATGTGAATAAATTGGAGCAACAACTATAGAGAGATCGGTTTTGGCATTTCTCTTTTAATTTATTGATTCTACAATAGAGTTTTTAAAATTTTTGTAAGGGTCACCTTAATATTAAATTAACATAATACACAATTACACACATTTTCACAATCATATAAATCAACTTGCTCAAGTATATTAGAATCGACACATAGTATTATATTTTGATAGATTATCTGAGTACAAAATCCAATGACTAAGCAAAAGATAAGGATGCATCTTTCTTTACATTAGACCAGAAGGTCAAATACAAAGGGTACATAGAGTATAAAAACTAAAGGAAGCCCTAATATGTACTCTCGACATACTATCTCCTTTGAGCACACCATGGGCAAGAACATAGTTAAAGCACCTTTCAATTCAACCACAAAGCATTAAGCTTCCATAGAATCTTTCATTATACATTAAGAATACCCAACCTTACAGAAAGATGCCTAGAAATAAAAAATCGATAGGGTAGTGGAGTCTATGCAACATGATATAGCTACATCCTAAATGTTAATATAATGATATTATGATATGACAAATAGATTGAAACAAAATCATCAAATTAATAGTATAGAGTAAATTAAAGTAATCAAACAAGCTTTGGACAAAACATATTTTTTGATGTTTGTAAGTAGATAGATAGGGCTCGATATGCATCTTACTTTTTTCCTTCATATTCAATACTATCCAACCTCACACAAAATACATGGAATACACAAGATGCACTAATCATACATAATCATACAATAGCAAAAAAAAACATACAAGATATGAAAACGATAATTATTGTCCAATATGGACACCAATGTAATAGAGAATAACTTAAGAAGTATTTTATAAAATCTAGGGTCATAAATGTTAAGAAAATTTAATAGTATCTAAGAGGATTGTAAAAATGTAATGAAAACCTTTACATCTTTGAATTGTGTCTAAATCTAATGTTAATGAGATTAACATTATTCTAATGATATCTTAACATCAATCCAATAGTCTCAAAAGAACTTTACTAACTTTTATATTATGATAATCCAAACAAAAACCCATATAAGATAATATCATAGGTAAAAATCAATTAGAAAACACAATATTAAAATACTTACGAGTCAATAAATCATTAAGAAATTGATTAGTTTCTATTGGCAAAAATGAAGTATCTATAATATATTATCAATTCAACAAAAGGCTATGCGAGAAGGGAGTTAGCCGGTTACAGTACTTCCGGTGTCGACCTTCCTTGCTAGATTTTAAATTGGAAGGTCAGAAAGGCCCCACCCCCAACCGCCCTCATTTCTTTAACAATTCTTATTTAAACAAAAACTTCAAGCTGATGGGCAACATGGTAAACATATGTAACCATTTGTTAAAGCCCATCAAATAACATCTCATTAAATTTTTATATTTCATAGTGTGTTCATCAAAACTAATGAAATACTATTTAATACTGTTCTGTAAAATTAATCATCCAACACATTTACTGGTAGAAAGACAACTATTTTTCCTAATCATATTGAATAAAATATTTTAATCATATATCTAGATTTTTATCAACCAAATGATTATATCGAATTTCTAATTGATATAATAAAACTCTAAAAAAATCCTTAACATATCTCCATGTTTTAATTTTTTATAGAACAAAAATCTAAATTTACTATAAAAAAATTCCCCTTTAATTTGCTTTTTTAAATACCTTAACTTAATAGGGATAGCATGCGAAATGAGCTGTAAATACTTATTAACAATTTTTAACATATGAGAGATCATTATTATTATGCATATGCATTATATTATTTATGATCTTTTGGAATTTTATAAGGGTTCTCTATAAAATAAAAATAATCTATCAAAATAATACCTTGAAGACTCCTGCAAAAACATTTATTAAGGAGATTCTTAACTTTCTTATAGCTAAGCTTGAGTTGTATATTCTAAAACTATTGAATATATCCCATTTTGATTCTGAGTCGGACCAAATCTAACATAAAAAAACAAATGAGTCCGATCAAGTCATCGGTTTTCAGAAGGAACTAATCTATATTTGAAATTGAGATTTATGAAAGTCTTTGAGATAAAGATTATTTCCATGTCAAACTAGCTAGATTTTCTATACATGGAACGAACTTAACATCACATGGTATTCGGTAATCAGAAAGGTATAGATATATAGATATATATAGAAAAGAGTGTTATTCGTGAGGTCTTAATTTATTTATGAATGCTTGATTGCTACTAGTGTATATAAAGCCTAATTACAGGTGCTACACGCATAGGCATAAGTTAAAAAAAAAGAGTCAATATTGGATATGGTGTGTATCCTGATTTTCCTTCTCCTCTTTTCCGAGATATTATCTTTGTTAAAGATCCCCTCTACTCTAGAAGGTGGATGTCTTTGATAATGATCTCTTTCTCCTTTTTTAAAATTTAAAAGGTAATCCTTTTCTAAATCTTAATTTTGCATTTCTTTTCTGCTTAATCTTTCATCTAATGTTAGAGAGCTCCAATATTCACACTCTTGGATGTGTTTGAATTATGGTTTAGTTCTATTTCCTACCGAATGATTATTTATTAGTTTTGATCTTGTATCAAACCTTGTTGTGAGAATTTGTCATCAAATCTCCTTCACAATTTGATGTGTTAACATGATACCCTGTTTCAACTCACTAATTCGCAAGCCAAAACAAGGGGGCATATAGCTACCCACGAATTTCATCACTTCCCTAGTAAACATTTAGGTGATTTAGCAATTTTATCTAACAATGTGGTTTTGTAGGGTCCGATTCCAAACAGTATATTGTAGATACCGCTGGGGGCTTTGTCAGACACCTTATGGATATATCCTTTTACATGAAATGATTACTTTTTTGTACTTTAGCTTGCATATGCACACAGTGTCATATGACCATTGAAGTGGGGGCTAAATGTAGCATTATAAATTGTACACCCTTAATTGGGCGGTACAATTTCATGCTTAGGTTAGCACCCACCTTAGTGTGTTTGCATCTTGCATCTTAATTTCCCTTTAAGAATTAAATTAATTAATTCAATTAAATATAAAGTCTTCTTTCATCACTCTACATATCGTAAATTTGGGCCCTTCATATAAGTGTGCCCCTTTTTATTTTATTCTTTCAATAAATCATTTCATCAATTACCCTAATTATGTCCTATTTCGACCTTCAAGGCTCGATTTCGCATATCTAGACATCGTGAATTTTCATATCCTTTTGGAATCCGCTTTAGAATCACATTATCTTGCTTCCTTGAAAATTTGACGAAAATTTGGTCGAACCAAGAGGGGGCCTACCTGGTCCCGAACTTATTATTTGAAGTTGCGAGAGCAAGTTTTGGTGGTATTTTAATGTTTAAACCGAGACAATTGTGAAATTATATTGATTCTAGGTTGGCCTAAGGTCAGAAACAAAGTTAGGCTTTCCTACATAGAGTCTTCCCTTTCCTCATATTTGAGGGATCTATCTACAAGAAAACTTTAAAGGAGCCTCTTGTGAAGTGAAAGTGTAGGTTATGTGAAATCTACAATAGAAAATCAAGCATCATTCATGTCTACATCAATTATTTTGAACATCAATTAGGAGCTTTGAAGATATTGAAGATTAATATGAGATCACCGGCTATTGATTGGATTGTATCTCTTCCCTAGGGTTTGGTATGATTTCATCTTATTTTCATGTCTTTGTATGAACTTCATAGCATTTATTTTTTATATATACATTCATGATTTAGATCCATTAGTTCATTTGTGATTTGAGGCATTTACATTTACATTTACAAGCATTTAGGGTTTTCTATCCAAAGTGTAGGGTATAACTCTTGATTTACTTTCTCATTCATTTAGGATCTTGCATACACACAAGATTCTTGCACACACATTTTTAGTATATTATTAGCTATTTGTGGAGGTGGAAAGTGCAAAAATAAGGGGTTTGACTAAGGGACAACCCTATATAGCCACCTAGACACCATTTTTCAAGTTGCAGGTGCAGGTACAAGAATTCAATGAATAGATGATTTTTGGGACCGACAAAAGACACAAGTTCAAACCCAGTCAAAGAATTAGATCTTAGTTTTCAAAGACTAGGGCATGGTTCCCTAGTCCAGGACCAAGGCATGGTACCTTGGTCCCTTGAGTTTTGCATCATTTCTTGTCAATTCAGCATTTCTAGCTTTCAAAGTCTTAGATCCAGGTTTTCAACTCTCTGTTCTGATAGGGACTAGGGCATGGCATCCTGGTCCTACCCGGTCTACACCAAATTTTAGTGACAGGTGCACCTATAAGTTCCTTTTCTAGTTCTTCTTTTAGTTTCTCAGTTTCAGTTTAGTCAGATTCTGTATTTTCAGTTTATGTTTGCTTTATTTATCATCTCATAGCATAGTTGGTTATTGCATCATATTTTGCACATCTCCCCTACGTTATAGAAAAGGAATAGAAACCCTAAGATATATTCCTTAACTCTCTCTTTCTCTCACAAGATATAGTCAAAATGAAATATCTCCCTAGGCTCTTTAATATTCCAATGTGTGTATGAGAGTGGGATTAGGTCTTAGCTACTTGGTTCCATTTTTATACACACCAAAATTAACCCACTGACCCCCTACCAATATTCTCTAATAAACTGACAAAATCTAACCTTGCAATCTTTTATAAAAGGGAGAAAACAAGAAAAATCGCAGAGAGCTTCCTGAAAAAGCCAAATATCTTCCCAAAACAAGGAATTTCTTCCATCCCTAATTCTCCAGCTTGCACCCCTCACAGCAACATCCCTGGCTTTTATTTCATCATTCCACAAAGAAGATCCCATAAGAACATTGTGAGATTGGATAGAATATTTAAGATAGCTGACACTACGCAAATATTTGTTATGCTAGATGGAATTCTATTCTCTTAAATCAAAAAAGGATCTCCCAATCTATTTATCGAGGAGGGCTTTGTTGAAATTTTCAATATTACTCAGGCCAAGGCCTCCCAATATTTTTTGGTCTGCAAATAGCTTCCCAAGCAATAAGTAGAATTATTTTTCTTTCCTCAACACCAAACCATAGGAAACATTTCTAGATCTTCTCAATGATGTTAGAAAACATGGAAGGGATTTTAAATATGCTAAGAGCATAAACTAACAGATTCTGAAGTGACGATTTAAGGAGTTGAACCTTCCCCACTTGACTAAGAAGAGCGCCCTTCCATCCAACTAGTTTCCTATTAAGCCAATCTATAAGAGAATTCCAAAAGGAATCAGTGGGTTTAGAACAAAAAGGAAGCCCAAGAAAAGAAGAAGGAAGAACACCAATTGGAAAACCTAGGATGGAAGCAATCTTCTTCTATCAATCATCTGGAGTGTTGAAAAAATATAGAGAGATCTTCCGCAAATTCACTTTTTGGCCTGACACCTTTTCATATAGGTCCAGGGTCTTCTTGAATACTCTTGCTTATCCTATGAATGAACTTCCTATCAAAATAGTATCATCAACAAATTCTTGATGAGAGAAAAAAAGGGCCACTAAGGAAGGCTTAAGGCCTTTCAAGTTACCATCATTCACTAGCTTGTGCATGTACCTCCTTAGACAATTCACCATCAAAATAAAGAGGATTAGGGAAATTGGCTCACCTTGTCTGAGGCCCTTGAAAGCCTTAAAAAAATGAGAGGGAGAACCATTGAATATAATACCCAAAGAAGATGAGAAGATAAGCTACTAGATAAGATGAAAGACCCTCTCCATTAATCGAAAAGCTCTTAAACTTGAATCATCTGAACATAGATGTAATAAAATGAATTGGATGGGTTAGGAGTTTTAGATATGATATATGTATAATTATGCATATAATGGTTTGATAGTTACTTTCGTATGTTATGTTATGAAATGTGCATTACATTAAGGGAATAATCATGTATCATTTCAATTAATGTTGCTTATATATTTACTTTGTTGTTTCTTAGTAATCACATTGAGATTACCCTAGGGAATAAGAACTTGACATGTTGTGATTGATTCCACTTGTGCACTTAAATTTAATTTCATGCTTATATAATGTATGTATTTCTTAACTTTAGATGTTGTTGTATCTTTGAAAACAAAAATCTCTATTTTTTCGGGTTAGTAGGTTAGTTTCTCTAGGGTTTTATTGGCAGGCATTACAGGTTACTTCCTTGGGAGTCAAGAAAGGTAGGCTATATTTGTGTAAAAAAGAGTGATTAATATAATTATAGTAAAATATAATGGGTCAATTTGTGTAAGCTGAAGTACTAATGTGTTGAAATAATTAGATTTTTTTGTTAAATAATTAGAATTTTTTTATATATGTTAGATGTTTATGAGTGTATTTTAGGAGGTGTATTCTTCTTATTTTTATAGACTTTCAAGAAGGTTGGAACCTAGTGTTATTTAAAGAGAGTCTTTATTGAAGCATAAGAATTGAATAAAAGATTATAAATGAAATTTCTCTCTCCCTCCCTATAAGATTCAAGTAGCATGCATTCTTATTAAAAATTATTTTCCTATTCAAAATGAAAAATCTTCAATGTAGATGGTAGTCTTTTAGTAAATTACTCCATCGCGTACCTCCTTTAGATTTGAGAAAGATACGATAGATTTGTCTAAGAAATAGTGATTCATACAATTATAGTAGGATAGAATGGATTGATTTGTGTTAGATGAAGTACTATTGTGTTGAAATAATTGGATTTTTTTGGGTAAATAATTAAATTTATTATTAGGAGGTGTAGTTTTCTTATTTTCATATGATTTTAAGAGGGTGGCCATTGTATGGATGTCGTAATATTTCTCTCATTTCATGTACAACAACAAACATCTTACATTACAATTATGTATTGCTTTCATGTTTAAATAATATTTTTAATCATGTTTTTATGTTTTGGTCATGAATAATTTGTGTGTATTACATATGTATATAAGAGATCTTGCATGCTAGACAATCTTGTCTTCAAACATTGATCAAGTCATTAAATCGATATTGTTATACAATTTGATTAAATAAGAGTAATTATCCTTATCATATATGTATCATCAACTTTAATTTTCATGTGGGAAGAGATAAAGAAGATCGAGGTGAGTTGGAAATTGAACTAAGAAAATTTGTGAAGATTGGGTCCACTTAATAAGATAAAAAAATAATTGTAAAAATGAGGTAAACGATAGACAAAATATTCATTAATTCCAAAATATGTATCTACTTTTTACCAATATATCACATTATGTCACCCTTTCTAACTAAATATGTTTATTACTTTAATCTTATTATAAAATATTGAATCTACTAATAACATTTTCTAAACTCTTTAATGTAAGGTAAATTATGTTGCCTTATTAAATTGGGTAGGTGTGTCCTTTTACGATACTAAACTTATATATCTGTGTATGTAAATTCATAGATACATACATACATACATACATAAATACATACATCAAGTTTAGTATCATAAAAGGGCACACCTACAAAAGTTTAATAAGACAACATTCAAAATAATGACAAAACTCAAAAGATACTAACTAATATGATATCAATAAAAGAAGATCTTGAAACAAATGAAAAGGAATTCTATTATCCCTCTTAGTTTAATTCTTTATTTTAGTTTTCATATTGTTAATTATAGACTCAGTCGTAACACTCAGGAAAATAAATATGTCTCCTTATTTTATCAACGCACAAAAACTAAGTATGTTATTTGCGATTTAATTGTGATTAAATTTAGTTAGTATTAACTAACAAATTTTCTATGATATGTATCATTGAGTTTATGTAAGGAAGTAATCGCTGGTGTAGAAGGATCATGGCTCCACATAGGGGTCATGACCCTATGTGGAACCACGTGGTTCCACATAGGATCATGACCCCCTGTGGAGGCACGATCCAATGGAAACAAAAGATATATATGCACTAACCACTCTATTTATAAGACATTTAATAGAAGAAAACAATATAGTGATTGGTAGTAAATATAATCGTTTGTTTTTCATTTGCAGAGGCAAATCGATAAGACTAATAAAATTGGTTTTACATTCCTTATATCCAACGCTAAAACTTCTAAACTAGTTGTCTCAAAATTTTGATTACTCAGAAAGTAATAACAGTCTATTTAAATTTACATGGTATCAGAGCCTAACTACTTAAAGATCCGAATAGACTAAAAGCAAAGTTTAGAAAATTGAAGAGTTCTAAAATGGCGAATACAATTAGATTCGAGGACAGACTCAAAGGAGCAGCAAATTTTTTGGCTTGGAAAGTCAGAATTGTGATAGTGTTAAAAGAGAACAAAGTAATCAAATTCATAAAAGAAGACAAGCCCGAACCTATAGACGAACTTGAGAAAACTGTATGGAATGAAGGAAATGATAAAGCTGTAAAAATCGTGATAGATGCAGTAAGGGATCATATAATACCAGTTATATTAAAATATGACAACACATATGAAATGTTCAAAACCCTTAAAAGGACATATGAAATAAACAATCCGAGCAAAACCCTAGCTCTAAAAAGACAGTTGAACCACATTAATATAAATAAAGGCGAAACAATAAACTCATACTTCATGAGGATAGGTTCACTCAGAGATCAATTGCAAAAACTTGATTATCATGTCGAGAAGCAAGAACTATAAATGATTACCCTAGATGGATTACTGGAATCCCGTAAATCATTCAAACAAGGCATAAATGCAAGGGATAAATTCACAAAGTTTGATCGAATAAGGGATGACTATCTCCTTGAAGTATCAAGGCAAATGAAAGGGGGAAATCACAAAACTAAAGATGAAGACCTCCACATTCTGAATATTGACTCCCGTAAGAAAGGCAAGAAGAGAAACTTCAAGAAGAGAAAATCCCATCATGGGAAAAGCTTTCATAAGAAAGACATGTCAAAAATCCAATGTCATAGATGTGATCAGTATAGACATATGTCATTTAACTATCCTGACAAAGTAAAACAGCAGGCATCATTCGCCAAAGTAGAGAGGAACACATAACTTGAATCTGAGAAGTTTGTATTATATTCAGCACTATCAAGTCAAGCTTCAAACAAGTCTAACACTTGGGTGATAGACAGTGGATCGTCAAGACATGTCACTGGATTCAGAGAATTACTAGACTCAATGGAAAAGGGATCAAATAAAGAGGTAACAATAGGGGATGACTCTGCACATCCTATAAAGGGTGTCAGGACATGTACAATCAGACTGAAGTCTGGAATCTCAATCCAACACAGCGGGGTACTATTTGTACCAGACATCAAAAGGAACTTAGTCTTTATCTCTGCACTTGAGGATGATGGACATAGAGTCTTATTCATAGAAGCAAAGGTAATGGCATGGTCAAAAATAGCCACCTTCAAAAGAGCACAAGTGATTGGTTACGGACAAGGGCACCTATATGAATTGTGTAATGAGCCAAATCAAACCTTTCTTCATGAAGTCATAGATCAAGGAGAAATTTGGCATAGAAGACTAGGGCACTTACATTTTCGTGCTCTACCCTCTATGGAGAAATTAGTCATAGGACTACCTAAACTAAATCCAATTCATTCAAATGTTTGTAAAGGATGTGCACTAGGGAAAAACACTAAAAGCTCTTTTCCTTGCAGTTCTAGAAAAACTAAAGGAATACTAGAGCTAGTTCACTCTGACTTATGTGGGCCTATGTCTGAACCATCACTAGGAAATGCATTATACTATGTAATCTTTGTAGACAATTTTTCTAGGAAAACTTGCATTTATTTCCTTAAAAGTAAAGAATCAAAAGATATTCTTAGGAAATTTAAAGAGTTCAAATCTATTACAGAAAATCACTCTGGTAGGAAAATCAAAACTCTTAGGACTAACAATGGTAGGGAATACACATCAGAAATGTTTAAAGAGTTTTGTAAAGATGCTGGGATTAAGAGGGAGTTCACTGTAGCTTACAATCCTCAACAAAACGGGGTTGCTGAAAGAAAAAAATAGAACAATAATAGAAGTGGCAAGAGCTATGTTGTTAGATCAAAACCTAGAAATTGCACTTTGGGGAGAAGCCACTAATACCATTGTATACATTCAAAACATATTTCCTCACTCTCATATTGGTGACAAAACTCCTGAAGAAGTCTTTACTATAATTAAACCTAATATTAGCCATCTCAAAATATTTGGATGTCCTGTTTATATTCATGTACCTAAGGAGAAAAGAACTAAATTAGAACCTACTGGACAGAAAGGGATTTTTGTAGGATATAGTGAAACATCTAAAGCCTACCGAATATTCATCCCTAGTCAAAGACAAATAGAATTAAGTAGAGATATCATATTTGAGGAAGATATAGCTATTAACAAAATGAGGAGTTCCATCACACCTAAAATCCCAGCTAATTCCATTAATTTGGAAGAAGATTCTCTTTCTAAAACTCAGAGGGAACATCCTGAGGATAACACCTTGGAACTTGAGAACACTACAACAAAGAATCCTAGGAAGAGACCACTATGGGCCACTAACACAGTACAGGAAGCAAAATCCTTTGCAGCACCTAGAGGAACAGTTAGAGAAAGCAAAAGACCTTCAAAGTTTTCTAGCTATGTTACTCTAATGACAGACCTCATAAATGTTGAACCTTCAAGTGCCAGAGAGGCTCTTAAACAACAAGTATGGAAGGATGCCATGATAGATGAATATCAATCTATCTTAAAGAATGATGTGTGGAAAATTGTGCCTAGACCTAAAGGAAAATCAGTTGTATCTTCTAAATGGCTCTTTAAAATTAAGCATGCTGCTAATGGCAGTATAGAAAAACATAAGGCAAGATTTGTTGCTCGAGGTTTCTCACAGAAGGAAGGAATTGACTATGAAGAAACATTTGCTCCTATTGCACGATACACTTCTGTCAGAACAATCCTGGCTATAGTAGCATCTAAAGGATGGAAAGTTCATCAAATGGATGTAAAAACTACATTTTTGAATGGAACAATTGAAGAAGAAGTATATCTAGAGCAACCTGAGGGATTTGAGGTAAATAATGCTAAAACACATGTATGCAAGTTAGAAAAAGCACTGTATGGATTAAAACAAGCTCCTAGAGCATGGTACGAAAGAATTGATAGTTACTTATTAGAGATAGGTTTCTCTAAGAACATTGTTGATCCAAATATGTATTTCAAAATAATCAAAGGTGAAATGTTGATACTCATATTATATGTAGATGACTTATTAATTACAGGCGAAGATCATCTCATTGCAAAATACAAACAAGAACTAGCTTCAGAGTTTGAGATGAAGGATTTAGGTCTACTCCATTATTTCCTTGGATTAGAAGTATGGAAAAAACCAGATGGTATTTATCTAAATCAAGGTAAATACACCATTGACATTCTGAAGAGATTTGAAATGATGAATTTTAAGCCAATTTCATCTCCTGTGGAAACAAACCTACATAAACTAAAAGAAGCTATAGCAGATTCCAAATTTGTAGATCCAACATTATACAGACAGATTATTGGATCATTAATGTACTTAGTCAATACCAGACATGATATATGTTATGTAGTAAATGCACTCAGTAAACACATGGTTGAACCCAAAGAAATACATTTGGCTACAGTAAAGCATATATTGAGATATCTACAAGGTAACTTGGACTATGGACTGCATTATGAACACACTGCATTGAACCTACATGGATACTCTGATTCAGACTGGGCTAGAAGCGTGATAGACAGGAAGAGCACTTCAGGATGCTGTTTCAGCTTAGGATCAGCCATGGTATCTTGGATCTGCTAGAAAACAATCATCCATAGCTCAGAGCTCCACAGAAGCTAAATATATAGCTGCATCCATGGAAGCTAAGGAAGCCATATGGTTCAGGAAATTGATAGTAGGACTTTTTGGTGAAAGTCTGAAGCCTACTATCATTCATTGTGACAATCAGAGCTGAATTAAACTTTCAATAAATCTAGTTTTTCATGATAGATCCAAGCACATTGAGATCTCATATCACTATGTAAGAGACATGATAGAGAAAAAGGTAATAAGACTGGAATATGTCAATACAAGAGATCAGACAGCTGACATTCTCACCAAAACCCTAGCAAGAGTGAAAATAGATCACTTCAGGAGGTATCTTGGTATGGTTAAATTGTAATTGATGTCTAAAATTTATGTAAACTTCTTGGTCATATATTTGAGTATATGAAGTATGTAACCTTTCCCTCTATTCATTCCTAAAGGATGACGATTCTTTAGTTAATGAACACTTGTATTTTAACATTGTAAGGTGATGATCTTAAAAATGTTTCGAAGATCATATAAACTGAAAATCAGACAATTTGAATATTAGTAATATGATAAGTTATAGTAGACATTATGTAAGCAGATTAATGTCAGTGCACATACTATAACAAGGATATCAAAGTGAGTATATCCTTAGTATCACAGGCTGATACTTAAAACTAGATATCAAAGTGAGTATATCCTGAGTATCACACGATGATACTTCACATCTAGGTGATGTAATTCTCATGAGATTAGTGGTGAGCTCAATTAAGTTTTAGGTCTATACTCCTAAGACTAAGAGGGAGTGTTAATTATAGTCTCAGTCATAACACTCAGGAAAATAAATCTGTCTCCTTATTTTATCAATGCACAGAAACTAAGTCTGTTATTTGTGATTAAATTTAGTTAGTATTAACTAACAAATTTTCTATGCTATGTATCATTGAGTTTATGTAAGGAAGTAATTGCCGGTGTAGAAGGATCGTGGCTCCACACAGGGGTCACAACATCATTATTTGGAATGTTTTCTTATTTAACTTTATAGTAAGCTTCTTTATGAATATTGTAAGTGTCTTTCTACCATACTAAATTTACATTAGAAGAGTCTACCTATTACTACCAAACGCATAATAGATTGTGATAAATATAAAATCTGTGTAAATTTAAATAGACTGTTATTACTTTCTGAGCAATCAGAATTCTGAGACAACTAGTTTAGAAGTTTTAGCATTGGATATAAGGAATGTAAAACCGGTTTAATTAGTCTTATCGATTTGCCTCTGCAAATGAAAAACAAACGATTATATTTACTACCAATCACTGTATTGTTTTCTTCTATCGAATGTCTTATAAACGGAGAGGGTAGCGCATATATATCTTTTGCTTCCATTGGATGGTGCCTCCATAGGGGGTCATGATCCTATGTGGAACAACATGGTTCCACATAGGATCGTGACCCCCTGTGGAGGCATGATCCAATGGAAACAAAAGATATATATGCGCTACCCTCTCTGTTTATAAGACATTCAATAGAAGAAAACAATACAGTGATTGGTAGTAAATATAATCATTTGTTTTTCATCTGCAAAGGCAAATCAATAAGACTAATTAAACTGGTTTTACATTCCTTATATCCAACGCTAAAACTTCTAAACTAGTTGTCTCAGAATTTTGATTGCTCAAAAAGTAATAACAATCTATTTAAATTTACACACATTTTATATTTATCACAATCTATTATGCGTTTGGTAGTAATAGGTAGACTCTTCAGATTTAAATTTAGTATGGTAGAAAGACACTTACAATATTCATAAAGAAGTTTACTATAAAGTTTAATAAGACAACATTCCAAATAATGACAAAATTTAAAAACAAAATCCAAAAAATACTAACAAAATAAAACGATAAAACATATTAAAAAAAATTCTCTTCTCCCACTTAGTTTAACTCTGACATTTATTACAGTCCATTACGTGTTGATAGTTATAGGTAGACTCTTCAAATATAAATTTCGGTTTCAGCCCATTGGACAAGAATATAAGCTTGCTTGTTCACCCTAAACTTTGATTTTTGTATCTCTGGTATGTGCTGCTTGTCTTGCACGTTTCGTTGGTGAATGTCCAAATCGGCAACTATTAAAATGGACTGTTGAGTGAAAGAAATTAATCGTGATTTTAAAATTGATGTGGTAAGAGCCATCAGCAGACGGTAAATTCTTTAAAAAGGCTCGTTCAATGAGATTATTTGGTTTCCTAGTGCGAGAGGGAAGGATTCGAACGGAACAACACGACAAACGCGTGTGGCAAAGTAGGAGTTTTCTTGACTTGGAAAATACACAATTAATCGTAAATGTTATAATGGAGAGGAATTTGAGTGAGCTTGTAGTCCGCTTTCAAGTGGCGGTGGTGAAACTAATGGTGCAGGTGATGGCTTGTGCGGGGTTGCAGTCGGAATACTATCAAACTAGCTGTCCCAATGTGCACACACTCGTCAGAGACGCCGTTCGGGCGGCCATGCAGTCTGACAACATATTTCTTCAAAGGCTCGCTTTACTGCATATTTCTTCTGCATTTGAGACATGAAAAGCATAACATAATACGTATATCTTGCAGGGCTGCGATGGATCGGTTCTGATCGATTCGAGAGAGGAAAATACGGCGGAGAAGGACGGCCCGCCAAATTTGTCAGTGCACGCTTTCTTTGTGATCGACAACGCTAAAACGAAATTGGAGTCTGCGTGTGTTGCTACTGTTTGCTGCGCTGACATCCTCGCTTTGGCTGCTGGATGAACAATACTAATTAATATAGATATTTTACATATATCTCTTCCAAAAGTGATATATCAGGCATGGTTGATTGTTGTGCATGCAGGCACGAGGTCCAGACTGGGAAGTTCCTTTGGGGCGAAAGGATGGGAAATTATCGAGAGCCAAGGACACCACTGCCTTGCCCGCGCTGACCTTCAACATTTCGCACCTTCTTCAGAGCTTTTCTCAAAGAGGACTCTTAGCGCATGACCTGGTAGCTCTCTCAGGCAAGGCATTACATGCCTGCTTTTTCTAACCTCTATTCCGCTGCAGGGAGTCATACGCTGGGTTTCTCCCATTGCTGTTCGTTTCAGAACAGAATTCACAACTTTGGTAGCACAGAGGAGGTGGATCCGAGTTTGCACCCAGCCTTTGCGCAGATGTTGAGGAACGTATGCCCGGCTGCCAACACGCAAAAGAGCGCAAGAGCATTGTTGGATTCCACTGCAAGTCGGTTTGAGAACCAATATTACAAGAACGTGGTGGCGGGGAAGGGGATCTTCTCTTCTGATGCGGCGCTGTAAACTGATGGAGGAACAAAGCAGTTGACTCAGCAACATGCTGCCAGCCACCTTCTCTTCTACCGGGACTTTATCAAGTCCATGGTAAAGATGAGTAGTATCCCTAGACAGGGGTCACTGGAAGTGAGGCTCAACTGCTGGAAGTTCGATTAAATATGCAAATTTGAACTTTCGGATAGAATTCAACTGGGAATTCGTAGATTTCTTCTAACTTGGTTTCTTTTAATCAAAATTTGATTACAATTATGTATCTGCTATGAATCTATTGAGTAACTTGCAATTTTCTGAAAATTTGTTAAATTATGAGCATCATGTTTTCTTCAATCCAATCATTTTATGAGGACAAATCAAGGTCAGGAACATTAAGCAAGTGCACATTATGTTCTTAGAATGATGTTGCAATGTTCACGAAATTATTTTATCTTTTTGTAATTGAATTTTACTTGCACTGAATGGATTCTTCTCAAACTCCTTGACCAATCTTAAATTATTGATTTTTATTTAGGACTTGTTCTAAAGTACACCACTCTAATGTGTAGATTACAAGATTCACAATTCAACAAATTTATAGCAATTAATGAAAATGTTGGCAAGATTTCAAATTTAGATATTAATATAATTTTTGTTTTAAATTTTTTAAAATGAAAATAATTCAGAGTAATTTTGCACTTATGTAATTTAAGGATGAAAATAATTTTTTAAGTATAAAGGATGATGTGATGAATATCATCTTCAACTTTCCATGAAAGATACCATTTTACACACTAATAGATACATGACAAATAAGATAGTCGACACATGTTTACTTTATCATATGAGGCATTAATATATATGATAATGCCCTCCTAATCTGTGATCTCAATGGTAACATCAACTATGGTCTAATATTTTAATGAATTCCATTATATTTACATGCCACAAGTTCTTACTCCTATCTCAATTGTTGGAGAGAAAAGTTGGAAGTAGTGGTAACCCCTCTACTCACACTTCATTTCTTCTACTAGTCAGTTTCCTTCAATGGATTAAAAAAAAACATGAAAATTTATTAAATATTTAATAACACATATATAAAATCCATATGTACAATTCAAATACTCATATTTCTTTCATAAAATTAGTTTCAAGAAGGAGAAAGCATCTTAAATAATGATATTGACACCAAGGTAGGATATTGTCGAAAATCATAAATGAATAGGAAAATATGAAGCAAGCAAGGGCTGAGATGTTAGGATGCCTCATGCGTGACTACTAAATGGAAAAATTCTCAAGGGTCAACCTAATGTGCTACACTATGGTTGTTAAAGACTGTAAGAAAATTTGTACCCTTTCCTCTTTTAGAATAGAGAATTTTAGAAGGAAACTCCAAGATGTTATATTTTGGGATTCTGAGATAATGTGTACCTTACAACAATTTCATATCAAGGGAAAAAATGTCTAAATCCTAAATGGGTAATTATATATAAAGAATAGAAAATATTCAAACCAATGATTAGTCATAAAATGAGACTTAGGTCTATGATCACTTAATGTATGAGTTACTAAAGTCTTGAATTTCATAACTATGGAATAAACTAATATATCATGTCTTCATATTTACGTGTGCCACTTACTAAGTAAACAATAAAATAGACTACCAAAGACGCATATCCCAAAATATTAAATAACCATCAATCACTAGGAAAACGACATAATGATTAAGTGATATATTTTTAACTAGTTTCTTGGAATTTCAAACATGAAATATTTTAAGGTTAGGGTAATGATCAGGACTAAGCTTTAGAGGTATATTTTATAAAATGATGGACTAAATTCATTCTTAATACTTCAAACCTAGAATTATTTATTATTAATAACTATAAGTGACTAGGATTTAGGTTTATCACTTGTGCAATATTAAATTAAACATAATTTCTAAGCCATTGGAAAATGAAAATGAGAATAAAACAAGAAACTTGGTCTGCAATTTGAAGGCGATCTTACCTAGGGTTCACCGCAGTACAAGGGACGTCCTTAGGGCTATGGAGGAGTCCATATAAGCTCCTCCACCACGGTAAGTGATTCTTTCCTTTCTTGTATTTTATCTTCATTTAATTCTTGCTTGTGTTTGGTGTATTTATTTTAGTTCACGTAGTATGGTGCATTAATGTGCCTATATGAATGGAAATCTGATTAATGGGGAAATTAATCTAGCTCACCATGCCATTAATAATGAGGTTTCCCTTGCAAATGGCATCAAATCAATTTAATTTGTTTTGATTGGAATATCATTTTCTATTCCTGAATCTGTGAAATTTGATGCACGAATTTGGTTTCTCTTTTTGAAGGTAATGGAAAATCAACAAGAGGAATAGTTGAGAAAGATACCCCTTTTCTCTCTAGCCTTACTATTTCTCCTAATTCCAAAAAGATCAATGTTCTAAATAATGAGAAGTATCATTTGAAAAAAAAAATTTGTGTCTTGCAACCATGGATGTCACTAGGTTCCTGACTCACAAACTTTTAGATAAATGATTTTAAAATATTTGGATTAAGAGATTAGGCTTTCAATTTTATTTTTTTTAAATGATTCAAAAAGGGCTCTTTATTTTTGTTTCAAAGACACTAAATCCTAGGTAGTAGTGGTTAAAAAGCAATTCTAGTCTATTTGAAACTATATGTTTAGACCTCTCAAGTGGTCACCTGATGCTATTTCAAATGATATATTGGACTTATATTTTCCTAGATGGATTATATTAGACAATTCAAATAACTGGAAGACAACAGAGAGGGGGGGTGAATCAGTTGTCCCAGACTACAAGAACATTAATAATTAAAACTTTAATACTCGAAGCCAAAACATTAATACCAAAATGCTTAAACCAAATACCAGAATAGTAGTTAAACCAATTAAGCATAAGCAATAATCACAGAATAAAAAACATCCACATGACACCAAGATTTATACGTGGAAAACCCAGTAAAGGGAAAAATGATGGTGGGAAGCCTACCCACAGTCAGATAATACTTCTGCAGTAAGTATGTGAATTACAATTGAGGGGTCTGCACTTGTAGGAAGGCCAACATCCTAGAACGCACTACTCATTACAAAAGGATTCTCATTGACTACATAGAAATCCATACTACAATATGGAGAAGTGTTTCAACTGCAAAGATAGCATCGCTTGTTCCTATGTACAGTTCTGGTTAAGTTCTAGACCAGAGGACTAAATCCTCTTACATAAACCCAATTCGATCTCCAATGATCAACCAAATCCTCTGCCTTAATGATATTACATTATTCGCACATTACATTCCCTTTTCATAACCATGATCTAATTTACAATGAGATCTTACATCTATATATACAAACCCTCGACCATAAATAATCAGGTTGGCTACCAGACAATAAACCAATTACATAATTACAAAACATGTCGGCCTTAGACTAAACAGATAATATCCAACACATAAGACATCCTAGAAACACATCGAGGGATCCAATCCACATGTTACATTAACCAGTCCATAACCTAGATCAATTGGGACCCAATATAGGTCCACACGCTAAAGCAATGATTTCCATCCGCCAAGTCTCGAACATGATCACGAACAACATCCTGAATCTCCACCAAAAGCTGCACCAACACCACTTATGCAATTCATCAAAGATCTTCAACAAAATCTCTGTCGGTGAAACCCTCGTCGGAACCGCAAGCCAAGTTTCCAAGAAAACATGATAGCATCTGATCACCAAACTAAAACCAAATGACTGAATACAATCATAAGTATCATGAATAAGCCAATTCCATTACCAATTCATATCGGAGCCTAACGAATCATGTCAGATCCAAACCAACCAAAAATTACTCAACCTACTGGGACCGTAAGAGTGTCGGTAAAGCATCCAAATAGCTTGTGTTGACATCAATGACAAAACATCAATGTAGCATATAATCAATTCCTCCAAATGGCCAACAATCTCTCCCTTTGCCATTGATGGCAACACTAGATGTGAAATACATCTAAGTACCAACAAATGTCAAATAAGTCTCCCCCAATGGAAGACAACCAACAATCTCCCACATAAATATATAGCAATGAAGTTCTGAAACAAAGACCAAAATCCCACTATGAATGATATCTCTATAAGCTCTGAATTGCACATATATCTCTCCCCCTAATGTATTGAACTCCTTAAGTTTTTCTTTTTCACGTCAATATATCTCCCCCTTTGACATCAATGCCAAACATTTGACAAAAATATCAAAGCAAAAACATAAAACATTGAATCACAAAGCTAACTACTCCCCCTGAACAGTAGCATCCCCACATCTCTGATAATGCATATCAAACTGATTCCAAGCTACATCAATCAAGTCTCTATCGGAGGGGCAAAAAACCCCTAACCTATCTCTCAGGTACTCAAGTGATTCTTTAGGCAAAGGTTTAGTGAAAATATCTACAATCTATTCTTTAGTATTCACATAAACCAATCTGACTTCATTTGCTTCCACCTTTTCCATCAAAAAGTTACACTTGATAGATATGTGCTTTGTCTTAGCATGAAATACCAAATTCTTTGATATATCAATAGCAATAGAGTTATCATAGTGAATAACTATTGGTACATCACAATCCACCTTTATATCCTTCAACATTTGCTTCGTCCATAAAACTTGTGTATAGTTAGTAGTAGCAGCAACTTACCTAGCTTCAGTAGTAGATAAAGAAGTACATGGTTGTTTCTTGCAAATCTATGAAACCAATTTCTTTCCAAGAAAGAAAGGTCCACTGGAAGTACTTTTTCAGTCATCAACATCTCCATCCCAATCAGCATTTGTATATGCACATAAAGTAAAGTCATCATCCTTAGGGTACCACAAACCATATTTTTATGTACCTTGTAAGTATCTAAAAATCCTTTCCATCGCACTCTCATGATTTTCTCTAGGATCACTCTGAAATCTTGATACAATCAAAACAACATTTATTATTTCAGGCCTAGTCTGAGTCAAATAAAGCAGACCTTCAATCATAGATTTGTATCTAGTAGGATTTACTGGTGCAGAAAAATTGTTTCTTGTCAATTTCTCACTTGTAACAATAGGAATACTTACCGGTTTAGAATCTCCCATACCAAATTTCTTCAAGAATTCCCTAGCATACTTAGTTTGAGACATGAAAATACCTTTGTCAGTCTGAGTAATCTGCAAACCTAATAAAAATTTCATTTCCCCAATCATAGACGTTTCAAATTTTTTCTTCATAGTGTTAGCAAATTCCTTACACAACTTATCTTCACCTTCAAAAATGATGTCATCAACAAATACTTTAGTAATCATTATATCATCATATCTTATAATATCAATTACTGTCAGCATTACCCTTAGTAAAATCAAGCTTCAAAAGATATTTATCCAACCTTGCTTACAAGCTCTAGGTGCCTATTTCAATGCATATAAAGTTTTCCTTGACCTGCAAACTATGTTTGTATCATCTGATAGTGAAAATCCATCAAGTTGCTCAATATAAACCTCCTCATCAAGATCCCCATTCAAAAATGCACGCTTAAAATCCATCTGATAAACCTTGTAGTTTTTATGGGCAGCATAGGCAAGAAATAATCTTACAACTTCAATTCTAGCTACAGGTGCAAAAGTCTCTCCATAATCAATTCCTTCCTTTTGAGAATATCCCTTACAAACCAATCTAGCCTTATTCCTTACAACTTGACCATCTTCATTCAATTTATTCCTAAAAACCCATTTAGTTCCAATAACATTCTTATTTTTAGGTCGGGGAACCAAAGTCCATGTGTTATTTTTATCAATCTGATCTAATTTTTTTTCCATAGCTTTCAACCAATATTCATCTTTACATGCCTCAATTACTGATACTGGTTCAACTTGTGAAATTAAACATACCTCATTAGTTGTCAGTCTTCTTCTTGTCATTACTCCATTGTTCTTATCCCCAATGATATGATCTTTTGAATGATTCAATCTCACATACCTAGGAGTCTTCTGACTCTCTGTTCCTCTTCCTGGTTCTTCAGTTACTATAGAATTTTCTGATACTGTCAGAGTAATTGATTCAACACTCTGTTCCAGTAAAGGTGCTACCAGTTCCTTCTCATAAACTCTGATTTAACCTTTATTCAGCTCATCCACTTTGACATTAGCACTCTCCACAATTCTCTCTAATCTCTTGTTATAGCATCTATATACCTTTCATTATTATAACCAAGAAATATTCCTTCATCATATCTAGGATCAAATTTGCCAATGATATCATCTCTCCTAATATAACATTTACTACCAAAGATTTTGAAATACTTAACTGTAGATGTATTGCCAAACCATAATTCATAAGGTGTCTTACCGGTTTCTCCTTTGATATGTACTCTGTTGAATGTATAAACCATTGTGCTCACTTCTTCTCTCTAGTAGATATGAGGTATACTAGCTTCCATCATCATTGTTCTAGTAGCATCCAAGATAGTTATGTTCTTCCTTTCCACAACTCCATTCTGCTAAGGTGTCTGGGGAGCAGAAAAATGTCTTCTTATACAATGCTTCTCACAAAAGTTATTAAACTCACCCGATGTGAATTCTCTACCATAATCTGACCTCAAACATTTAATCTTCAATCATGACTCAGTTTCCACTTTAGCCTTAAAGATTTTAAACTTTTCAAATGCTTCATATTTTTCCCTTAGAAAAGTAACCCACATAAATCCAGAATAATCATCAATGATTAGCATGAAGTATCTATCACCTTGAAAAATTTTAACTCTATCAAGGCCACACAAATCAGTATGAATAAGATCAATAACATCATTATATATATCTTGTATACTCCTAAAAGAGGTTTTGACATGTTTACCCATTTGACATTCTTTACATACTGGATTATAGGGCTTCACAATCTTAGGTATATCTCTGACTGGCTTTGTTGAACTGATCTTCATAATGCAATCAAAATTCACATGACACTGTCTTTTATGCCATAGACATCTCTCATCAATTTGCACAATCAAACATGTCTTCTCACCAAAATTAAAATGAAATATATTACCTTTTGTCTATGTACCGATCGCAATCTCCAAACCAGATCTATTAATGATTTTGTATTTTCCATCCTTGAACTATAATTGAAATCCCTTATCAACCAATTGTCCTACACTCAAAATATTATGCTTTAAAACTTAAACATAATAAACATTGTTATTATTGTTCTTACCATCCAATGATATAGTTCATTTTCCTTTGATAATACATGCTTTGTCATCTCCAAATCTAACCAGACCACCATCAAATTATTGCAAAGGTAGAAACTTCCCTTTATCTCTAGACATATGATGTGAATAACCACTATCAACTACCCATTCATCCTTGTCTTCAATTTTAGCAGCAAGTGCCTTCTCTTCAGGTACATTCGCTTCCAGTGCCAGAACATCTTCCTTGATATCCAAGAACACCCATTCCTTTCCATTGCCAAAAACACTATCAAAATCTTCTGCCAGTTCATGAACAGAATCAGTAATGCCTTCCTCATCCACTATGTAGCATGACTTGTCTCTATTTTTCTTGTACTTATACTTGTTCTGATATCCAGGGTTAGGCTTATAAGATCTTCTAACTCTTTCTTCAAATCTTGAATTCCTTTCAAGACATATAGATGCAAAATGACCAATCTTATTACATGCAAAACATTTAAAAGACTCTTTTCCTTCATACTTACTTCCTACCAGTCTTTTAGGTACTCTTCTAGCAAATAGTGCTTCAAGTTGCTCAAATTCATCATCTTCTATCTTCATATCATCTAATTCCTTTGCATATAAATCTTTCTAATATTTCTTACTGGTTGCTAATGTAGATGCATGAAAAGTAGGTCCAATCTTCACAACTCTAGAATGTCCAAATTCTTCAAGCTCAAAATCAAATAATTTTCCAACCAAGGTATCTCTGTTGACAGATGTATTGGCCATTGTTCTCAACTCATTAATAGCAGTAGCCTTAATCTTGTAAGCCGGTGGTAGGGCTCTCAAAACTTTAGAAACAAATTCATCTTCACTTAGAGTTCCACCACAACATTGAATTCTCATAACAATCTCATTTACCCTTTCCATGAATGCAGTAATCCTTTCAACTTCTTCCATTTTTCAGGTTTTCATATCTTACCTGGTAACCATCAAGTTTTGCAATTTTTATTGTATGGTCGCCTTCATTAAGAGTCTCCAACTTATCCCGTATAGCCTTTCCAGATGATTTGTCAACTAATCCCATTATTTGTTGATCAGAAAGTGCACACAAGAGGGCTTCTCTTACTCTACAATCATTCTCAAGCTCCTTATCCAAGATTGCTAAAGGAGGATTGCCAGATGTCAAATAATGAGGTGTAACACCATTCTATGTGATCTCTCAAATCTCTTTGCCAAGACATCTCAGATGAGTCTACATCTGAATCTTCCATACTATGTAATTTGTTCCATCATGCCTAGGAATATCTCTCCGAAAGATAGCTCTAGATGAACTAGATGAACTTGAATTGTTAGGTGCCACAATATCTTCCTTAAGAGGTTAATCTTTCTATACATAGGACCAAAGCTCTAATAGTAATTATTATATAGTTCAAATAACCGGAGGACAACTGAGAGGGGGGGCGAATCAGTTGTCACAAATTACCAGAACATTAATTATTAAAAATTTAATACTGGAACCCCAAACATTAATACCAATTTTTAAACCAAATACCGGAATAACAGTTAAACCAGTTAAGCATAAGAAATAATCACAGAATAAATACCATCCACATAACACCAAGATTTATACATGGAAAACTTGGTAAACGGAAAAACCACAGTGGGAAGCCTACCCACAGTCAGATAATACTTCTGCAGTAAGTATGTGAATTACAATTGAGGGGCTTGCACTTGCAGGAAGGCCAACAACCTAGAGCACACTACACATCACAAAAGGAGTCTCACTGACTACATAGAAATCCATACTAGAATCCGGAGAAGTGTTTGAAATGCAAAGATAACATCTCCTATTCGTGAGTACAGTTTCGGTTAAGCTTTATACCAAAGGACTAAATCCTCTTACTAAACCAAATTTGATCTCCAATGATCGACCAAATCCTCTTCCTGAATGATATTACATATTCATATCCCATAACCATATATGATCTACAATGAGATCTTACATCTATATATACAAACCCTCGACCATAAACAATCAAGCTGGCTACCAGACAATAAACCAATTACATAATTACAAAACATGTCAGCCTTAGACCAAACAGATAATATCCAACACATAAGACATCCTAGAAATACATTGAGAGGTCCATTCCACATGTTACATTACCCCTGTCCATAACCTAGATCAATCGGAACCCAATATAGGTCCACACAATAAATAAATGATCTCCATCCATCAAGTATCCAATATGATCACCAACAACATCCTAAATCTCCACCAGAAGCTACACCAGCACCACTTATGCAATTCATCAAAGATCTTCAATAAAATCTCTATCGGTGAAACCCTCAGCGGAACTGCAAGCCAAGCTTCCAAGCAAACAGGATAGCATCCGATCAATAGACCAAAACCAAATGACTGAATATGATCATAAGTATCATGAGTAAGCCAATTCCATAACCAAATCATACTGAAGCCTACCGGATCATACTGGATCCAAACCAACCAGAAACTGCTCAACCTACTAGGACCAGAAGGGTGTCGGTAAAGCATCCAAACAGCTAGTGATGACATCAATGACAAAACATCAATGCAAGACATAATCAATTCCTCCAAATGGCCAACAAATTATGGTTAAAAAACATACCCACTCTATTATGCAATTTTATTCCTTAGTTGTTGAAATCCATAGGGAAGGTGCTTAGGGTGCATGATATCCAATCTTTAGTTCCTCATATGGAGGATAGAGTGTTAACATATATCAATGTGGGTAAAGACCTCCCTAGGTTCTTAGAAATCAATGTCAATGATAACCCCATGGTCTGTGTTATCGAAGCCCTTAATGGGATTAATGCCTATTTTCTCTATGGGCATGAGGGCCATATTTAGAGGAATCGCTCGATTTTGTCAAAGTGAAAACCTCTTGATAAACCTTAGGGCTTCACTCACGAGGGTTTCCCAAAGAAAACTATATTGAACCAATGCTTTTTGTGCAAGCTCCACCAAAGGGTTATTCAAACATTACTCAAGGGCCTATGTTGGAATGGCGCAATTCTTTCAAGGAGGTGGTGAGGGATTTTGTCTTCGCTTTGCTCAGTATTCTCCCCTCCTTTGACAATTCCCTAAAAATTGGCCATTTTAATGTTGACCCCTTACCTCATTTGATTATCTCTATCTTCTTATCTCAATTAAGAGATGCTAATAAATATACCCTTGACCAGTCTATCTAGCCCATGGCTCAAATGTCTAGACAAAAGAATGCTCAACAAATTTTTTAAGAGAATCTTAAGAAGAAAAGGGATTGTATGATGGAGGTCACACAATCTCCTATCAAGCTTTGTCTTGTTGACCTTGCCTCTATTCTAATGAATGATGATTCTCAATTTGTTTCATTGACAGTTTACCAGACTAGAATATATAATAGATCTCTTACATAAAAACCATGGTTAGGGATATTAAAGAAAGGAGACATTCCACTATGTTGTTGGGTGAGTCAAATAATCTACCTATCCCCATTAAGAGAATCTCCCCCCTTAAAATGTCTTAGAACAATTTCAATACTCTTGTGAAATGTCATAATGATATGCCTTAATATGGTGACATTGAATGTAGTCCCTCTCCCTTTGGAGATATTTAGGTTACCCCCTCATCCCAACCTCATAGTAGCATGAGTCCTTCCAACAATAATCATAACTCTAGTGCTGACAAGGATAGTGCTTTTTCTGATATCATTACTATAGATCCTCTTAAGGGAATTGGGGCTTCTATCAAGAACCATCACCTGGATATTTTCCCATATGATAATATTAGGGTGAGTCTCAAATTAGACAACTCTAAAACCTACACATTATAGCCTAAACTAAAAATTGAGTCACTATCCAGTGAGTTAGTCTCCAGAGAGGAGCAATTGTCAGGTCAAGCCAAAAGGAATAAGAATGTTGAGTGTGAGGTGTTGATTCCTATGAGAAATGACCTTTTCACTTAACCTATAAGGAAGAGGAGGAGACTAATAAAGGTAAGTAGTCTCAATTGCCTAAGAAGAAGGATAATAACAAAGAGAATTCCTAAATGCTTTGATAGCTTTAAGGCTGCTATAGACATTGTTCAATAATGTGCCTCATGAATTTAAACTACATATCTTGGAATGTTAGGGGTCTTGAATCCTTGAATAGGAAATATGTTATTAAGAGGTTCTTGATGCAACATATGCATATTAATACCATTCTATTATATAGGAAGTTAAAGCTACAAAGTCCACATTGGATGTGAACCTTAGATTTATCTAGAAAGATGCAATCCCCTTTTCTACCAAACATGACAAAGGAAAAGTTGGAGTTGTCATTTTGTTAGGGGGCAAGTGGAGTAGTAAGGTCGTTGATAATGGTTTATCCCCATGAAATAGGTTGCATGGACCATAATCTATACTCAAGACATTAAATTTGGAGTGTGTTCCCTTTATGCATCCAACAATTACAAAGAGAGGATTAACTTATGGAAGTGGTTATGCACTCTTCCAGATATCCTTTGGATTATTGGAGGGGACTTCAACACGATTGAGAATCAGAAAGATAACTCAAGAGGTTTGGATTTAGAGTGGAAAAGTAGGGACAAACTCTACTAGACCAAGATGAAGGAAAAAATTAGACTCTTTTATCACCTTGAAGGAATGAAGAATGGTTACGAATCTATATGGTACACCTAGTGTAACTACAACCAATGAAGAAGAAGAATTTTCTATAAGTTCAAATGATATATTTTATTCTAATAAAGACTTGTTCTCCTCCCAATAAGAGGAATATGGCTCCGCAATTAGGGTATACCCATACATCTTGTCGGATCACCACCCTATTAAAGCTCAAATTGCGTTAAATTCTAATTTTGGCAATGCCTAATAAGAGGGATGATAACACATGGTGAGCAAGGAGGGGTTCAAACAGGTATGGTGGGAAAGTGACTCGCTTAACATTGTCAAATGCATTAAGGGATGTACGGTGCCTAGCTAGACTATTTCAAACAATCAAGGATTCCCTTGAAACGATAGACGACCTAGAGGATTTCAAGATCTCACATGTTTTTCGAGAAGGAAACAAACCAATGGATCTTTGGCCAACTTGGTAGTGGGTAACATGGTGGTTAAATGGTGAAGAGGTGAGGAAACTTTCCTGAAAATCCTATGCAACCTCGGAAGAAATGATGTCAAGATCTTCGGCCTTTCCAATGAAATTTCCAAGGTTCTCCTTTGGGTGCAAAAGGAAATTACTGGCATAAAAACCAAACAAGCCCAGGAAGCCAGAAAAATTGAGACTTTAGAAGCTATTGGCACTGGTAAATTTGGTTTGCTCCCTCAGTGTCTCACTGAACTTACCAAAGCAATCAGTAATTCTGAGGAGATCATTAATGCTCAATGTAATAGCTTCCAAATCCTGGAGAACAGAGCTGGGGCTACTGGAAAAAGGTTTGAAGGGGTTGACAACAAGCTCAAGAAGATTGGGGAGCAAATTCATAAGATCCTAAAGGCCGCCTCTTCTAGTATGTAGGCTCTTATCAATAAGGTTGATAATGACCATGGGGATAAGGCCTCTGTGGGCACCATTAATGTGAAGGAAGAAACCCTTGAAGATATGGAGACCGGTCTTGGTAGAAGAACCCGTGTGATCACCAGAAAAAGCAAAGCCAAAGCAAGGAAATTGATGATATCAAGCGGACGACTGATAATATGGAGCAACTAGAGCTGGAAGCTACTGAGATGCTTCAGAACTTTACTTAGCCTACTCTCTTTCTCAGTTGGTCATTTTTGTTGTTTGTTGTCTCTCGTTTGCTGGCCTTTTTTGCTGGTCAACTATCCTTTTCTTGTTTGTTGTCTTTTGCATTATGTATAACTTTAATGTATATCTTATGATCTTTTGTTTGTAATGGGTTTCAGGGGCCCATCAAAACCTGTTTTCCCTTTTTCAAAAACTTATCATTCCCACTTCATTCAGAATTCAATCTACCATCTTCATGTGGAGAGATTGAATCTAGTGAATTATCCTCTCCTCTTCCTAATGTAACATGGTTAAAAGTGTTTGAAGGGTAATTAATAGTGAAACTCTCATCTCTCTTTGAGGGAAAGGGTAGTTTTCCTCTTGATCTATCATTCACCATTTTTCCACCATTACATTTTGGTGAACCTGATGTCTTGCATGCTTTCCTTTGAACAAAATTGCATATTTTTCATTTACAAGTTTCAAATTTCTGCAAACTTAGTGGTTAAATCATTAAAACACTAGTTTTTAATTAAAATTGAACTTGTGATTTGTCAAAATTGCTTATGGTTATCTTACATCTGAAAATTGTTTGTTTGTCAAATTCAATTTCTTCCTTGTCTTGTTCAATTTACAAATAAAATTTACAAAATTAAGAGGTTACTTGTTAAAACCCTAATTTTCAAAAATCATCTTGAACTTGTGCAAAAAGTGGATTTCAACTTAATTTTCAAATTTTCTGATTTTCTCAAATTTGTCTTCAATCCTGCAATTCAAATTTTCAAATTAAGTGGTTAGGTCATAAAACTCTAATTTTTAAAATTAATTGGATTTTGTGCACATTTCAACTCAATTTCATTTCAATTCATATTTCTAAACATTTTCCAAGGTGTCCCTATCCATTAGGTTTGACCCTTTTCAAAATTGCAATTCAATTCCTCTTTTTTTTTCAAAACCCTAATAGGGTTCTATTTTCACATTTTCACCATCATTTCTCCCATCTAGAGATCGTAAAATTCACCATTTTGGAAGGTTATCATTAAAATCATCGTAATATCCATCCCTGAAATTTTGAAAAAAGTTGGTCGGACCATATTAGTTCCCACCACGGTCCTCGACTTTTTTCTTGAAATTTCAGGAGATTGCTATGATTGTATCTACTAGCCTAAATCCATGAGATTTTCTGATTTTATCGATTTTTTATCCCTCTAGAATCAGAAATACCTTCAAAATTTAACATTTCAATTTTCAAGAAAATTTCTAAAATTAAGAGGTTAATTATAGTCTGCCCTAATTTTAAAAAATTCTGATTTTAAAATTAGGTGGCATTCCCTTGGCCCTAATTTTCAATTTTCAATTTCAATTCATTTCTGGAAATTGTGTCATTCCCTTCCTCCAGCAAAGTTCAAATCGTGTAATCATTATTTTCTTAAATTTTGCATTACTCAATTTTGTAAGTTTTGTTCCAGAATACAAAATTCAAATTTTCCCTCTCGTGCATGAGTTTTACCACTATTAGTCCTACCTATCTTATCCCCGTTAGATGAATCATTAGAATTAAGGCTTCCCAAAGTTTAATTACCGAGGAGATACAGCCTAATTTGGGTGACTTCTTTAATGAGGATCATGCTTCCCATCCTAATAATGTGCCTATTCACCCCATTGATGGATCCCATGATGAAGAAGAACCTTTAACTAGGGTTTCTTTAGATCAACTTTATACATTGGACAATCAATTTGATAGCTTACAATAATGGATGTCCCAAGAATACCCTAATAGTGAATCTCTTCCATTAATTCAAGGTCTTAAACACATGCTTCAAAGTGATAAGAATGGAATTGATATATTGCATGGCATTGTAAATATTGTTGATTCTAATGTCATGCCTATCAAGAGTTACGCCAAAACCCTAGGTTACTCACAACCTTCAATACAAGTCAATTCTTCTATTCCTTTGACTACTCCTATGACTAGTATTCCTACTTTCACATCTAACATCATGGCTACTTCAACTCAAAATGTCATTCCTACAACCATAGGTCATGGGGGCAATCCTTCTTCTTCATTTAATCCTCCATCGTTACCTTTGTCTTCCTTTGAATATCCCTGCTATTCCTCAACCAATCAGTGTGACACTAGGGGGCAATTCCTTCAACAACTTTATTCCTCCTATAAATATCCCTTGTCCTACCCAATCATCACCCATTCCTACTTATCATAATGTCCCACCACCTTATTCTTAGTCCATGCCTTATTTCAATTGTTGGTATTTTGGTATGGTTTTGTCATTGATGTCAACACCTACTAAACACTTATCAACTCTAGCACTTTGGAGAATCAGCAACATTCACTGGCAAGTGACTCATGCATAGTCACTAGTATCTAGTAAACAAGCAAGATATAATGATCACCGGTACTTGGAATGATATGAAAAACACTTGGTTATGTCGAAGACATTGTGTGGATATTGGGTCTTGGAGTTTTGTTTATCGACACATTAGCATTTGCATATTTGTTGTTACCGACAAATAGGTCCAAGTTACACCGGCAGGTTTATCTTTTCCAGATCAACATGGCACGCTATGGAGATGACTTATTATTGTTGTAAATGCATTAACATGACATATTAAATCGGTTATTGTATCAGGTATTAATTGATATGTAAATTAATTTTATTGTAATATCTTGTAGAGCCGACCTACTAAAATTGGTCTTAGGTTATGGTATAAATGTAAGATCTTATTTGTAAGATCAAGTGTGGAATGCGAGAAAGGATTGTGTGAAGGTATATGCGAGAATAAGAAGAGATATACACGCAAACATCATTTGAAGATTGAAGGAGGGTTTTTGTGAAGACAATCAGAACTACAGCAGTACTGAATCTAGAATATGAAGATGCTAATTTCAGCAGTAGATTCTTATTGGATTTAACCATACAATTGTAGTCAGTGTGACTCTCATTTTGTGATTGAGCAGTGAGCTCTAGGTGCTTGGCCTTTCTGCATGTGCAGACCCCATTTATGTACACTTACTATCTGCAGTAGTATCATCTAATTATGGGTAAGGTTTCCCACCGTGTTTTTTCCCCTTACAGGGTTTCCACATACAAATATTGGTTTTGTGTATTGTGGATGACTTTGTCTTTATGTTTCATGCACTAATCCTCACCAGTATAGCAATTAATTGTTAAAACTGTCTACCGGCATATTAAACAAGAGAAGCACTTTTGAGCGCATTATCAGATCAACAAATCATGGGACTATCAGATAGGTCTACTACTAAAGCTATTTGGGATTATTTGGAAACACTGAATGAAGGAGATTCCACAGTCAAAATTGCAAAACTTGAAAGCTTTCAGGTCAGGTATGAACATCTGAAAATTGAAGAAGATGAAAGGATTTCTATTTTTTATGGAAAGAGTAAATGAGATTGTTTTGGGTATTAAATGTTGTAGAGGAACCTTAAGTGAGGATGAAATTATTTCAAAAGATTAAAGAGGATTGCCACTAGCATATAAAATGAAAGTCACTACTATAAATGAGTTAAGAACAATGCCTAATACATCACTAACTAGGGGTACATTGATTGGGAAACTTTCAGCTTTTGAAATTGAAGAATTTGGTCCTGTTGCTACTATAAAGACAAATTTGGCCTTTAAAGCATCAACATCATCTGATCCATCATTTGACAAATCTGATTGGAAAGCCTTTTATACAAGAGAACTTGAAGAAAGCAGGAAAGAAAATGAAGAACTTGAAGAAATTGAAGCACTATTTGCAAGAAAAATGCCTAAAGGTCCAGTTGGAAGTAAGTATGAAGGTAAAGAACCCTTTAAATGTTTCAACTATAATAAGATTGGTCATATGGCTTCAAGATGCCCTGATAGACATGCTAGACTAAGAGAAGAAGCTAGAAGAACATACAAGCCTAACCCTGAATATCAGAGATACAGATTTAAGAAGAATAAAGACAAATCTTGTTACATTGTTGATGAAGGTGTGACTAATGATTTTGATGAGGATCTAGCAGACAATGGATGGGTTTTTGTTGCTATAACAGAAGATCAACCGGCACCTACTCTTAAACCGGTAGAATAGGCCTTGGTAGCTAAAGTTGAAGTAAAGGATGAACAGATCATTGATTCAGGATGCTCACATCATATGACAAGAGACAAAGGTAAATTCTTGAACTTTCAAGAATACAATGGAGGCTTAGTGAGATTTGGAGATGACAAAGCTTGTTTGATCAAAGGTAAGGGTAGAATATCTCTTGATGGTAAACATAACACTGACAATGTTTACTATGTTGAAGGATTAAAGTATAATCTTTTGAGTGTTGGTCAATTAGTTAAGAAAGGATTTCAATTACAATTGAAAAATGGAAAATGCAAAATCATGAATAGAACTGGTTTGGAAATTGCAACCGGTAATCAGACTAGATGTAATATCTTTCATTTAAATAACAGTGAAAAGACATGCTTAATTGCACATATTGATGAAAGTTGGTTATGGCATTAGAGACTCTGTCATGTAAACTTTGATTGCATGGTGAAAATCAGTACTACTAAGGCAGGTAGAGATTTACCTAAAATTATCAAACCTCACAATATAGTATGTAAGGAATGTCAATTTGGTAAACAAGTTAGAGCTAGTTTCAAAAGTATTCTAGAAAAATCCAATAATGCTCTTGATTTAATTCACACTGATTTATGTGGTCCAACTAGAACTAAAAGCTTACAAGGTGATAGATATTTCATGCTAATCATTGATGACTATTCTAGAATGTGTTGGGTTACTTTTCTCAGAGAAAAATCAGAAGCACTGGGAAAGTTCAAACTGTTCAAAGCAATGGTAGAAAATGAAACCGATAAGAAAATCAAATGTCTAAGATCAGATCAAGGAGGAGAATTTACATCTAAGGAATTTAATACATTCTATGAAGTAAATGGAATCAGAAGACAATTATCAGCACCTCGGACACCACAGCAGAATGGAGTTGTTCAAAGGAAAAACAGAACTATCTTGGATGTAGCAAGAAGTATGTTATTAGAAGCAAACCTTCCTCATGTATATTGGAGAGAGGTAGTTATTACAGTTGTCTATACATTCAACAAAGTTCACATCAAAGGTGAAACCGGTAAGACCCCTCATGAACTATGGTTTGGTATAACACCTACTCTTAAATATTTCAGAATTTTTGGAAATAAATGTTATATCAGAAGAGATGAGTATATTGGAAAATTTGATCCCAGAAGTGATGAAGAAATATTTCTTGGTTATTCATCTAAAAGCAAGGCATATAGATGTTTTAACAAAAGATTGCAGAAAATTATTGAAAGTGCAAATGTAAAGATTGATGAACAATTCAGAGGAACTTCAAGGTATATAGACTCTGAACCGGCAATAGAAATTTTGACAAATGAACCTACACTAAATCCACCAGTACAAAATAAAGATCTAGTTACCCCGGTATCTTCTGAGAATTCCACAGTAACTGAAGAACAACAGCAAACAAAGACACCCCGGTATGTAAGACTGAATCATTCTGAAGATCGAATAATTGGAAACAAGTTTAAAGGAGTTATGACAAGAGGAAGATTGGCAAATGAAGAGGTATGTCTTATTTCTCAAATTGAACCATCATCAGTTAATGAGGCATGTGCAAATAAATTTTAGATTAAAGCTATGGAAGAAGAATTAGAACAAATTGAGAAAAATAACACTTGGACATTAGTTCCCCGGCCTAAAAATAAAAATGTAATTGGAACCAAATGGGTATTCAAAAACAAACTTAATGAAGATGGTAAGGTTATCAGAGATAAAGAAAGACTAGTGTGTAAGGGATATTCTCAGAAAGAAGGAATTGATTACAATGAAACCTTTGCACCGGTAGCTAGAATTGAGGCAGTCGGATTATTTTTGGCTTTTGCAACACATAAGAACTACAAAGTATATCAAATGGATATTAAATGTGCATTTTTGAATGGAGATCTTGAAGAAGAAGTTTACATTGAACAACCTAATGGATTTTCTTTGATAGATAACAAAGATATGGTTTGCAGGTTAAGAAAAGCTTTGTATGGATTGAAGCAAGCTCCAAGAGCTTGGTATGGAAGATTGGATAAGTATCTTTTGAAGATTGGTTTTTCTAAAGTTAATGTAGACAACAATTTATATTATAAAGTGACTAATGATGACATCTTGATTATAGAAGTATCTGTTGATGATATAATCTTTGGAGGAGAAGATGGATTATGTAACGAATTTTCTATTAAAATGCAGCAACAATTTGAAATGTCAATGATTGGAGAAATAAAATTCTTTTTAGGATTGCAAATTTAACAGACTGATAAAGGTATATTCTTGAGTCAATCCAAGTAGTTAAAAGAGTTACTAAAGAAATTTGGGATGGAGAACTCTAAACCGGTAAGCACACCTATGACCAAAAATGACAAATTATCACTAAGGGATGAATCTACACCTGTTAATCCAACTAGATACAAATATATGATAGGAGGTTTACTGTATTTGACACAAACCAGACCTAATATTATGAATGCAGTATGTATTATTTGAATATTTCAAAGTAATCCTAGAGAAAATCATGAATCAGCAGTAAAAAGGATTTTTTGGTACTTACAAGGTACTATAAATCTTGGATTATGGTATCCTAGAAATGAAAACTTTGAATTATGTGCATACACAGATGCAAATTGGGAAGGAGATGTGGATGATAGAAAAAGCAACACCAATGGAGCATTCTTTCTTGGAAACAGACTAGTTTCTTGGTTGAGTAAGAAACAAAGTCGTACATCTTTATCAATAGCAGAATCAGAATATGTTGCAGGAACAACTAACTATACATAGGTACTATGGCTTAAGCAAATGTTGAAAGACATAAAGATAAAATGCAAGGAACCTATTACCATCTATTGTGATAACACTGCAACAATTGATATATCTAAGAATCCGGTATTACATTCCAAAACCAAACATGTTTCTATCAAACTAAATTTTCTAAGGGAAAATATTGAAGCAAAGGAAATAAAACTAGTTTATATGAATACTAAACCTCTATCTAAGGAGACTTTTGAATATCTCAGAGATTAGCTTGGGGTCATACCCCCACCGGTAGAGACTTAGGAAGTTGATGATTGTCATCAACCGGTAGAATTAACAGGGAAATGTTTTATTCCAGCTTTGATGAGAAGCTACTTCTCAGGGGGAGTAGTTGGTATACTAAATTAATTGGTATTTTGTATATGAACTTGGCTTGGTAAGAACTTTGGCATTTGAGGTCAAAGGGGGAGAGATTGGTATGGAAAACCACAAGGAAAACACATGTTGCTCCCAAGGGGAGAGATTGTTGTTTGGGAGAGATTATTTTGATTTCTGGTTATGATCTTATTTTGGATATTGTTGGTTTTTGGGTATTTGGCATTTCTGTTATGGCACTTTGATGGTTTTTCCATCTTGTGTTGCCATCAATGCCAAAGGGGGAGATTGTTGGTATTTTGGTATGGTTTTGTCATTGATGTCAACACCTACTAAACACTTATCAACTCTGGCACTTTGGAGCATCAGCAACATTCACCGGCAAGCAAGTGACTCATGCATAGTCACCGGTATCTTATACACTGGCAAGATATAATGATCACCGGCACTTGGAATGATATGGAAAAAACTTGGTTATGTCGAAGACATTGTATGGATACTGTGTCTTGGAGTTTTGTTTACTGGTACATTAGCATTTGCATATTTGTTGTTACCGGCAAATAGGTCCAGGTTACTCCGACAGGTTTATCTTTTCCAGATCAGCATGGGATGCTGTGGAGATGACTTATTATTGTTGTAAATGCATTAAGCTGACATATTAAATTGGTTATTGCATCGGGTATTAATTGATATATAAATTAATTTTATTGTAATATCTTGTAGAGCCGACCTACTAAAATTGGTCTTAGGTTATGGTATAAATGTAAGATCTTATTTGTAAGATCAAGTGTGGAATGTGAGAAAAGATTGTGTGAAGGTATATGCAAGAATAAGAAGAGATATACATGCAGACATCATTTGAAGATTGAAGGAGGGTTTTTGTGAAGACAATCAGAACTACAGTAGTACTGAATCGAGCATATGAAGATGCTAATTTCAGCAGTAGATTCTTATTGGATTTAACCATCCAATTGTAGTTAGTGTGACTCCCATTTTGTGATTGAGCAGTGAGCTCTAGGTGCTTGGCCTTTCTGCATGTGCAAACCCCATTTATGTACACTTACTATCTACAGTAGTATCATCTAATTGTGGGTAAGGTTTCCCACCATGGTTTTTCCCCTTACAGGGTTTCCACGTACAAATATTGTTGTTGTGTATTGTGGATGACTTTGTCTTTATGTTTCATGCACTAATCCTTACCAGTATAGCAATTAACTATTAAAACTGTCTACCAGCATATTGAACTAGTTTACCAGTATTAAGCACTAAGTTGGTTAAGTTGTTTTTGGTTTGAATTTATTTGACAACTGATTCATCCCCCCCTCTTAGTTGTCTCTGGGACCTAACTATTCCTCAACCAATCAGTGTGACACAAGGGGGAAATTCTTTCAACAACTTTATTCCTTCTTTAAGTGTCCCTTGTCCTACCCAATCATCTCCCATGCCTACTTATCATAATGTTACACCACCTTATTCTTAGTCCATGCCTTCTTTCAATAACATCACACAACCTTCTCAATCACCTATGTCTAACATCAATCCTTCTACCGAAGCAACAATTAATAATCTTTCTCAAACTGTGTCTTCCTTACAACAAAAAATTGCTTCTATGAGTCAATGCAAGTTTAGTGTGCCCATGTTTGATGTTGCGAGCCCACTTTCTCTTGATATTGTTAAAGTCATGTCACCTAAACATGTGGAGATCCCTCAATTGGAACTCTATAATGGAAAAGGATATCGTCTTACGCATGTCAAAACATTTGAAACCTTGTGTACTGATTTTGCTTATGATCAAAGATTGCTTGCAAAATTACTTACAAGAACACTAATAGATAAGACTTTACAATGGTATTTCTCTTTGCTTGCTTATTCCATCACTTCTTTTCAACAACTAGCAAATTCTTTCATCCAACAATTTCAAAACAACATTGGTCCTAAAATCACTTTGACTGATTCAATGCATTGTAAACAAGGTGTTAAAGAGAAAGTGATTGATTTCATTGGTAGATATAAGCATTAGTGTGATCAAATTTCTTTTCATGTACCTAATAATGATATCCAAAGAATTTTCATTTCAAATTTACAAAAATATATTAGGGAAAGTCTTCTTTTGTCTGAGTTTATTTCCTTTTCATAGTTGTGCACCACACTCCACAATTATCAAGTGGCTATGAGTCAAATGGAGAAATTCACTCCTATGGCTCCAAGTGATAAGGGGGAGAGTGTTCAACAATTGTTTGCGATGTTCAAACCAACAAAAAGCTTCATCAAGTTTAATGATTCAATCAACAACAACCATGTGAATGCTACAACAGGTGTGCCTTCTATTTCTAAATTTTTCCAATGACCAAGGTAGATTACTCCTTTGAATAAATATTTACATAGTATTATGTCTCAGTTGTTGCACATAAATGTTATCAAACTTCCTCCTATAAAACAAATTGATCCTTCTAAACGTGCATCCCCTTATTTTGATAACAATTCTTTTTGTCAATTTCATTGTCAACCTGGTCATGATACTGAGAACTATTTCACGTTGAAGAATAAGATTCAAGACTTGATTAATAGTAATACTATATATGTGGAATGTGTGAATGATAAAGGGAAGAAATTAGTAGCTCCTCCTAATAAAAATCATAAGATTTTCACTGATCCCTTGCCTTCTCATACGTCTAACGTTATTGAGATTATGCCTAATTCTCTCTCTTCTGAAGAATTCGCATCTATGGTTCCAAACATGGTTAATATGGTAGAAACACAAGATTTTCCTAAGGATCCATGTATTAAATTTGACCCTAGCGAGACCATTAGAGAACTTAAAGGCCCTTTATACATAGTTGTGAAGGTTAAGGATATCCCTTTCCATGGTGCCCTGATTGATCCCTCTTGCATGGTTAATGTCATAACTGAAGAGTGTCTTTTCACTTTACGATTACATAAACCACTATATGAGGCTTCTAATGTGGTTGTGAAGTTATTTGATGGCTTCTCTTGTCCTACCATTGGCTCTATCACCCTTCATGTTGAAGTTCATGCTAAATCCATGGATGTTGACTTTGTTATCATACCTTCTTCTGAGCAATTTAGTGTGACGTTGGGATATCCTTGGCTATCTTCCATGAAGGTTATTGCTTCTCCAATCCACAAGTGTCTGAAATTTCCTCACAATGGACAAATCATCACCATGAACCATAGCTTATTTCATCCATCCGAAAGAAGCCTTGGTGTTCCTATTGATCTCTTTTGGCCTGAACAATTTCAATCTCTTCCATCAAGGAGCGATGCTTTTTTTTAATCTTATCAAAAATGGAAGAACGATATGATTTTATCCTTAATTCAACCTAGATCCCCAACACTTGATATTCCTATTATTCTTATAGATAAGGTTCTTCCCCTCATGAATATAACTAATCTCCCTACTAATGAAGATTGTCCAACTATACCTATGGATGTGATTTAACCTTCTCTTAGGGAGAACACCAATATTCTTCCCAAGGTTAGAACTATACCTCCTCCTCGTGATGGATCCGGTCTCCTTCCTACACCTAATATTCCTCCTTTCTATGGCACACTTCCACCTCCTTCCTCTTATCGAGAGAAGAGGTCTGCTTCTCCTATTGTTCAACCAAAAAGACCACAACCTAAACCTTCCACTATCAAGGAGAGAAACATTCCTACTTTTCCAAGTGTTCCTGCTCCCTCTTAGCCTTCCACTAAGACTCAACAAAATCATTGTGCGAGAGAAAGCTATGTTAGATCAAATGAAGATATCCCTCCAAATACTCAATCTCCTAATACCCCAACAATTGACATGATTCCCTTTTCTCCTAAGCAAGATGTTCAGCCTTCACCTCCAAATCATAAGTTGCATAAAATATGTGATGGTTTTACTCCTATTTCTGTTCTTCCCCTCATGAATATAACTAATCTCCCTACTAATGAAGATTGTCCAACTATACCTATGGATGTGACTTAACCTTCTCTTAGGGAGAACACCAATATTCTTCCCAAGGTTAGAACTATACCTCCTCCTCATGATGGATCCGGTCTCCTTCCTACACCTAATATTCCTCCTTTCTATGGCACACTTCCACCTCCTTCCTCTTATCGAGAAAAGGGATAAGGTTCTTTCCCTCATGAATATAACTAATCTCCCTACTAATGAAGATTGTCCAACTATACCTATGGATGTGACTTAACCTTCTCTTAGGGAGAACACCAATATTCTTCCCAAGGTTAGAACTATACCTCCTCCTCATGATGGATCCGGTCTCCTTCCTACACCTAATATTCCTCCTTTCTATGGCACACTTCCACCTCCTTCCTCTTATCAAGAGAAGAGGTCTACTTCTCCTATTGTTCAACCAAAAAGACCACAACCTAAACCTTCCACTATCAAGGAGAGAAACATTCCTACTTTTCCAAGTGTTCCTGCTCCCTCTTAGCCTTCCACTAAGACTCAACAAAATCATTGTGCGAGAGAAAGCTATGTTAGATCAAATGAAGATATCCCTCCAAATACTCAATCTCCTAATACCCCAACAATTGACATGATTCCCTTTTCTCCTAAGCAAGATGTTCAGCCTTCACCTCCAAATCATAAGTTGCATAAAATATGTGACAGTTTTACTCCTATTTCTGTTCTTGCTACTCTTTCTCTAAACTTTAATGAAGAAATGGGTGAAAATGTTATTCATAATGGCAATACAACTCCTAATGCTTCTGATAGTGAGTATGAGTATGTTTATGTGGACAAGCATTTATCAACTGAATTTTGACAAATACTAATCCTAGCTCCTAGAATCGAACAAAGTGACTTACAACATGAGCATAATCCTTGTTTGGATCTTGTGATAGCTCCATTTGTTGTGCTCGATGTTTCTCCTCTAGCATGTTTCTCTCCTTCCCAAAATAGTGATCAACAAGATCGGGAGGGAGATGTCGTGTTACATTAGCAATATTAGCACTGTGGATCTTTCTCTCTTTCCTTTCTTTCTTTTTTGTGACCTTTCTGTTGAAATCCAATAACATTGAGAGTGGGGGGAGAATCAGTGTTATACCTGAATGATCAATTTTAGCCTTATTAAAACATGAATACATCAACCAACATACCAGTACATACAAAATTGAAACAAGTAAACACACCAATAAGCCAATCACATAAATGAGAATCATAATACACAAAATTGTACGTGGAAAACCTCAGAGAGGAAAAACCACTGTGGGATTTGTGACCCACAATATCAATCCACTGGCCATATGAAGATATATTTAAAAATATAAGGGGCCTACACTTGTAGGAAGGCTTATAGCCTAGAGAACACTGCTCAATCACAAAAGGAGCGTCATTGAATACATATATTCCAGACTATAATCTGAAGAAGTGTTGAACTGCTAAGATAGCATCTTCTATGCCAGAATATAGTTCCAGTTTAAGCTCTGTCTATTATGGTCTGAAACTCTTAACCCTTTACTGGAATAACCCTTACATAAATATCCTCACATACATAATCTCTCTGATATATTTTGCATTACATCACATTCACATATCCATCACCATATCTATTCTTCTCATATTATAAAATGATCTAATCCAACTGACCTATATACCCTATACAATTTATCATGCCTTATGTCACCTTACATAGATAATTACAACATCAAATTACATGTGGGGTAGATAACATAAATAAATGAATATCAAAATGAATTATCGATGCCGAATCCAAGAGATGTCGGCCTCCATTGCCGATAACCATATTCTAAACCATGTCAGCCTACATTGCTGGTAACAAAAGAAATTCTTTTGTCCTGCCAGTGCCAGTGTAGTGTCTATGAAGTACCTGTTGATACACAACTGAACCAGAACATGAAGCCAAAATAAGATATCATGTTGTCATCAATGAAATCATAGTGAAACCAACCAATTGAGTGTCAATTGCCAACAATCTCCCCCTTTGCCATTGATGGAGACACTCATGTGAAAAATGGTCAAGGTTTCATCTGCTGGTTCCATCCTACCTGCTCCCCCTGAGCTGAATATTCATTAATACAAAATACTCCACATCTCCATATCTCCATATCTCTCCCTAATATATACAACTTCTATTCTTTTTCACATCTATATCACTCCCCCTTTAACATCAATGCCATCAAAAATTCTAAAGAGAATGTCAAAGATCAAAAAAACTATATAAAGAATATCCCAAACATATCTTACCAGAGCTTAACCAATTTCAAAAATTTTGGATAAGCCTTCTCCAATAGCTCAAGATAAGTATCCTGGCTAGTTTTGAATGTGTCGGAAATAGATACAAGTCCACTTAATATATGTGCAAATGACTCTTTCTCATTTACCTCTATCGGTGTGGGCTTTCCCATCATATCCACACATTCTTTCTTATGTACACTGAGTGAATCCAATCGGGGACTCACCAAGCCTCTCAGAATTCTATCCCTTCTTATAATTTTGTCTTTTTCCTTCTCAAGAACAAAAATTTTGGCTTCCAAAATAAAAATTTGACCATCAACCGATGTAGTCAACGAAGTTAGTCCATCAAAAGAATTAGCTATATTTGCAATTTTCTCCTAAAATTCTTTTATCTTCTTATCCAAATTAACTATAAGTATATCAGTATTACAACATACCCTATAAATATTTGTACATTGTTTCAAATAATTTTCTATTAGTTTCAGCTTTTCATCTATCTTCTTATTCTTAGATTCAATCACCTGATCAAATGCAACTCTCTTAGCCTAAGTGAACCTCTCCAATGCTTTCCAATTTGAAATCTGTTGTAAGGATTGAAAATACTTTGAAATATGCTCAGTAATTATCTTAAGCTTGCCGGATGGGCTCGCTTCATTGTCAATCTTGCACTCCGAGACTAGTCTGTGTAAAATTGTGATTGATTGATCAATAATCCCTTTGTCTGTAGATCCCTCCTTCAATACTATTTGTGCAGCCATCATTGTGAGTTTAGTAGGACTCATCTCTGTTATGTTTTTCTTTTCAACCTATGGCATGTCAATTGACAACAATGATGGACCAACTACTGATTCTCTATCAGTTTCCCCTTTCTTCTCCTCTAATGATTTATCCTTTATAGCTTCCTTACTTGTGCCGGTGGCTTCGCCACTTGGTGCACTCTCTGTAACTATCAGTTCCTCTATAGGAACTGTAACCTTAACCTGTACATTTGTATCTAGATTACTATTATCCTCAATATTAGTATCATGTACATTATTTACTTTTTCACTCTTCGTGTTAACCGGTATCTCAATATTTATATGTACATTCTTATCTATCAGGGGCTAGATTTCCACTATCTTAATGTTTTTCAAAATTGAGGGTGAGGTACCCATAATCCCCTTTCCTTTTCCTTCAACCGAGGTGTCTACAGTGTCTGTCTTTGATTCCGGTGAAGTAAATAATCCTCTGTTCTCTCCAAAGAACTTAACCCATGCTTTTTGAGTCTCCTTTATTTTTTCATTTACCCTTCCTATCATCAGACTAGATATACTATGTTTGCTATTCAAAACTTTTTTACCTACCACCTCGAGTGTCCTTTCCATTTCCTTTGGAGTAATAGTTACACAAATAGATAATAACTCTTGAATTTTGATATGCTTATCATCTTGCATTGCAGACAATCTCCTAGCATTTAACATATTGTATAATTTTGTCGATATTTGATTTTCAATCTCTATTAAGGCTTTCTTATAAATATCCAAGTATAATAAGATGGCTTCCTCTACCTCTCTTTGTTCATCATCCTCTAAATGATCATAGTAAAACTATACATTCTTTAACATGCCATCCTTAGTGATTTCATCTACTAATGCTGCACAAGTTTTAGGTGGAAAATTATTAGATTGAATAGTTGTATTAGTGTCATTCTTCTTCTTCCAATTTGTAGTACTAGATGCAGCTGAAGTGGTTACTTTTGGTGATTTCTTATGTGCTGGTATTTTGAATGTAACCTTCCTAACCGGTTGCTTTTTAGATTCTACCTTTGTTTCCTCTATTTTATTTCTTACAACCCTCTTGAATGCCAATGGTGTGTCATCCTCAGATTCAGACTATGTTGTAACAGGCTCAATGTGTACTTCTGGATTCTTCCTCTTCCTTCCTTTCTCCAGGTTAACATCAATTAATGCCTTAATTTCCTGTGAGACCTTCTACAGAAATTTTCTTGCTTTTCCTTCTTTCTTCTCTCTCTTCTTCTGGTTCGACTCTGTTTCAACCTCATGTCTTTTTTGTTGTGCAGTACCACAGGGCTTCTCTACCTCATCAATAGGTGCATCAATCAACATTTTTGTATAAGCATCAAGGATCTATGCATCCACTTCATAGCCCATTTCCTCAATCCAAATCTTTTGGGGCTTAACCTCTTCCATAAGTGTTTCATCCTTCTACACCATGAATCATATGTCAGTTGAATATTTTTCTACAATATGCCTAGGAACCCTTACCCTAGACTTCATTGATTTCTGGAATGCTTTGAAATATCCCCATACCTTGTCATCTCTCTGACTACCTAGAGCAAAAATTGACTATTCAATTGTCTCCCTACAGAGGTGTTAAATTCCCATTGCCTTTTACCAAAATCGGGTGTATCATTCATGAAAAATAACATTAAGTAGACTATTAAGTTTCCATAGCAGAAGGTTCCCTTCTTTTCTCCCTTAATCTTCCCTAGGTTTATTAATAACTCATCTAACAACCAACCGCATAGATCCAATTTCACATTTTCTCTCATCATTTTGTATGCTGTGAGAATGTAGGAACTGGAAACAGAATTCAGTTGGTTTGATTGAGTTACCTTATACTCAATGATTATGCTACTGAATCTGATGTTTGTGTCACTAATAGTGGTTAGTCTCATAGATCTCCTGTCAAATATCACACCGGTGATTTTTTTCACTAAATCATTCGAAACCTTCTTATCTAGATGTTGCCCAACCGATGGTAAACTAGTGATTGCCCGAATGACTTCCTTGGTAATCTTGTAATGTCTATCTAGCTAGATAAACTCCCCATTTACTCTTCTCAAAACATACCTAATTATCTCATCTTCAAATTCTAGGATGTCCAGAATGCCGATAAACCCTAAGTCTTCAATGTGCTTGTATGTTTGCTTGATCTATCCAGATTGTCCCATCAACTTGCTCATGTACATACCCTTTATTTTAGATGTTCCCAAATCCTCAATGTGACAGTGTATGTATGCCCTAACATCTTCAACATAGACAACTCCCTCCAGAACATGGGAAAATGGTCCAACCGAATCTTCTAGGGTAGCCACATGCAGATACCGCTTGAAAATTGGCCTGGGGTGGTCCTCGAACTCTACTATAGTCAAGTTTGCAACAAATATAGAAATAAATGATGATCTAGCTTCTTTGTTTAAAGATAAATACCAGTTGATCTCTTTCGGTGAAAACCCTTAACAAATTCTTCCAGTTGTCGGTGAAATTGCTCAAGAAGAAATTTGATTACACTAAAATTCCTTTGATCTCTCTTAGTCGCTCTTAATCACTCTGAAATCACTCTAAATTCAATGTGATCAATAATGAAGCAAATTTGACCTTTTAACCTCCGAGAAAAACCCTAACCTTCCATTGACATAAATGACTGTCGGTGAAAGATACCAGATCTTGAACAGAACACATCCATGCTAGATAAGTGTCTCCAATGTCTAGAGAATCTTCCAAAACCTCTTCCCAGGGCATATGCAACATCTTCATGAATTTTTCCTACTCCTGAGGCATCTACCTCAGTTAGCGGATTAGCTACCTGTCGGTGCAGGAGCAACCTCCTCTGCCGAATAAGTAACCAGTGCATTTCCATCTGATGATTGTTCTTCAGTCTTCCTAACCCATTTCTGAGTATGATCTTGTTGGATTTCACTAACCTTCTCTTTCCCTTTCTCATTTGATCCTCCATTACCAACCGGTGTATTTCTGCTTCTACAAAATTTAGTAATATGTCCAACCTCATTACATGCATAACATGTAACAGTTTTCCTTTGAATTACTTTTCTAAATCCAGTAAAATTTCTTGACCTACGCTGAATAGCCATATGTCCAAAATTTCCACATGCATAGCATTTAACATTCATTCTACAATCTTCTATCTTATGACCATACATATTGCATTTAGAACATTTATTGAGAGTAGAATCAGGGTTTTGATTTGCTCTGTTTCTACATTGTCTAGCCATGTGACCAGATCTATTGCAACCAAAATATATACCATTTTTTATCTTCATTAGCAGTACCAGAACTATGTCCTTGTTCAAATCCAAGTCCACTAGAATCTCCAATTTGCCTTTGTCTCTTCAATAACTCATCTAGTTGTGCTAAGCTAATCTTGATTTTTTCTTTATAATCACTTGTAGTAGTTAGATCTTCTCTTAGAATTATCATTTGCCTCTCAAGCTCTTGTTCATTATAATGGGATTGTACTAAATCAATTCTCAAAATATCATTCTCATGAACAAACCTACCACATTCTTCAAATTTGTTCTTCAGGGATACAACAAGATTTTCTTCCTTTTTCTTTCGGTCCTCAATCTCCTTAGACATTCTCATAGTTATAACTTGCTTTTCATTTTTCATAACCATGTTCTCCTGACTCAATTTTTGACATTGTTCCTTAAGTACATCTTTCTCTTCATCGTCCTGACTTTGCAAAAGTTCCTTCCTCCTACCTTGAATAGATGATAGCCTCTCTTGTAGGACAAGAATCAATTCCTTAGAAGAATTCAATTCATCTTGTAGCTTTAATTTCTTCAACCTTTTAGCATCATAATCTTCAAGTGCCATCTCAAGTTGCTTCTCCAAAGCCATATCCATAGATTTCAGATTCAGGATCTTCCTCAAGTTGTTAAACCTCCTCCAAGGCACAAGGCTCTGATACTAATTATTGAAATCTAATACCATTGAGAGGGGGGGGGTGAATCGGTGTTATACCAGAATGATCAATTTTAGCCTTATTAAAACATGCATACAAGAATCGATATACTAGTACATAAAGAATTGAAAGAAGTAAATCAACCAATAAGCCAATCAAATAAATGAGAATCATAACAAACAAAATTATACATGGAAAATCTCAAAGAGAAAAAACCACAGTGGGATTTGTGACCCACAATATCAATCCTTTGGTCATACAAAGTGATTTTACAAAATATAAGGGACCTCCACTTGTAGGAAGGCTTATAGCCTAGAGCACACTGCTCAATCACAAAAGGAACCTCACTAACTACATATAATCCAGACAACAATCCAAAGAAGTGTTGAACTGCTAAGATAGCATCTTCTATGCCAGAATACAATTTTGGTTTAAGCTATGTCTGTTCCGATCTAAAACCGTAAACCTTTTACCAGAATTACCCTTACATAAATATCCTCACATACATAATCTCTCTGATATATTTCACATCACATCACATTTGCATATCAATCACCATATATATTCTTCTCATATTACAAAATGATCTAATCCAACTGACCTATATACCCTATACAATTTATCATGCCTTATGTCGGCTTACATAGATAATTACAATATCAAATTACATGTTGGCTACATAACATAAATACATGAATATCAAAATCAATTGTCGATGCTAGATCCAAGAGATGTCAGCCTCCAATTCCGATAACCATATTCTAAACCATGTCGTCTTACATTGCTAGTAACAAAAGAAATCCTTCTATCCTATTGGTGTCGGTGCCATTGTAGTGTCTATGAAGTGCCTGACAGTACAAAACTAAACCAAAACATTAAGCTGGAATAAGATATCATGTTTCCATCAATGAAAACATAGTGAAACCAACCAATTGAGTGTCAATTGTCAACACTTTCTTCATTGTGTCTCCTTGTTCTTCTATTGTTCCCTTAATCTCTACTTGGGGATGATGCAAAGCATTGAGATGTTTTCTTGGTCTCTTTCATGTTGACTCAAAAGACATCCTCTCTTCCATTTCTTCTAAGGTAGTGTCCTCCTTCGGGGAATGACGATTATTATATGCATATACATATATTTTATACATGAGTTATCATACAACATACTGACCCTGAGGAAACTGACACTACCTCGTGTTTTGTGTTTATTATTGTTGGGTTTATTCCTTGATTGGGAGCTAAATCCTTGTGATAACATGCTCCATTTCTTCTCTCTCTCTTGGGTGTATCCTACCTTAAAGCAATCACTCCCAATAAGGCGTGTGTGATTGCTGTAACATGGGGGCGTAAACTCGGCTCATATTTTCCTTCTTGTGATACTTAAAATTACTTAGTGAACTTTGTTTTGCTTTCTAATCTTTTGTATCCTTTCTTTGATGACTCACAGTGAAGGGAAATTGCTACTTGTAGTCATGGTTCTCCCCTTCTTGATCTTCCCTTTTACTTTGTCAATCAAAGTCATAAGATCCAAATTCCACTAGGGGCTTGTCGCATATTGCCTCCTTGACGTGGTAAAAGTATTTCAATCTTGTTTCCTTGTACTTTACTAGTAGTATTGGTGTATGCTTATAATCCTGCTAAAGTGGGGGCTAAACATAGTGTCATAAAATTGCAACCCTAGCAATTTTTTACTGCCTTAAGGTCCTCATGCGTGCGAGATTGAATCCTCTAGCCTGATCAGAGACTAGAGAATTCTCAGCCCTTAGAAACAACTTCTTCCTTGGCCTCTACATCACCCTGTCTGTGCTCTACCCTGGAGAAAGAGGTAGGATAGGGCCATGGCACAATTGTCCCCCCTTGGATAGTGGTGTGGCACCCTTTCCCTCCCAAGATAGGGGTGCCATGCCCCTATCCTTGCCCTATTTTGGGGAAAGACCCATCCTAGGGTGGCATTGTTGGTTGTGCATCGGGCGAGAAACTCCCCCGATGTCAACCCGTGACGGAAATCAAATCCACTATCATGTATTTAAGGGGAATTCATCCTCTCATTTGTATAATTTCAATAGGTTGGATGAGTGGGAAGTTTACATGAGATCAAGAATTCAAGAGCATTCAAGCATTCTCATGTCTCCCTTCAAGGCTAGGTGTTGCAATGAAGTCAAGGATTCAACCATTGAAGAGGAGATTGATTACAAAATTCAATTCCACACAAGAATTTCTATCAACATTGCTATCACAACCTCCCTAGAGGTGATTTACAATTCAGTCTTTCATTTATAGCTACTTGCAAGTACTTTCTTTCATTACTTGGTAAATTCAAAAACTGGGGTTTGACCAAAAGGCAAAACTCTAATCCCAACCCATTTTTCTCTCTTTTATGTGTGTATGTTGTAGGTGCACAACTATACTTTCAGATTTCAGCTTTATTTGTAGAGGCAAAAAAACCCTTTTCATTTCGCGGATTTTTCGGAGGACTGTGTACATTCCTTCAACAATCCGAGCAACTTTTCCTCAAATTCGCAGGGTGAATTTGTCTCGACATATTACTACTAGATCCAGGTGCACAAATTCATCCCATATTCTGATCTCAAGTTATAAAAAATTCTTTGTTACTTTTGCACTACATAATTCAATCAATCCCTTCCATTTCAAAAAAGGAAGAGGGGAACAACTTATCATTCCCACTTCATTCAGAATTCAATCTACCAACTTTGTGTGGAGAGATTGAATCTAGTGAAGTATCCTCTCCTCTTCCTAATGTAACATGGTGAAAAGTGTTTGAAAGGTAATCAATAGTGAAACTCTCATCTCTCTTTGAGGGAAAGGTTAGTTTTACCCTTATGCAAATGAGAGGATGAATTCCACTTAGATACATGATAGTGGATCTGATTTTCATCATGGGCCGACATCGAGGGAGTTGATCGACTGATGCACAACCAACAATGACACCCTAGAAATGATCCTGCCCCAAAATAAGGCAGGGACAAGGGCACCACACCCCTATCCTTGGAAGACAAGGGTGCCACGCCCCTGTCCTACCCCTTTCTCTAGGGCAGAGTGCAGACGGGGTGATGCAGAGGCCAAGCAAGAAGTTGTTTCTGAGGGCTGAGAAATCTCCGGTCTCTAATCAGGCTAGAGGATTTGAACTCACGTGTGTGAGGACCCTAATGCAGTCAAAAATTTCTAGGGTTTCCATTGTATGACACTAAATTTAGCCCCCACTTTAGAGGGAGTATAAGCAGATGCCAATACTATCAGTAAAGTACAAGGAAACAAGATTGAAAGACTTTTACTAGGTCAAGGAGGCAATATGTGCCAAGCCCCCAATGGACTTAGGATCTTATGACTTCAATTGAAAAAGTAAAAGGGAAGATCAAGAAGGGGAGAACCATGACTGCAAGTAGCAAAGTTCCCTTTACTATGAGTCATGAAAGCAAGGATACAAAAGATTACAAAGAAAAACTAAGTTCACCAAGTAATTTTAAGTATCACAAGAAGGAAAATATGAGCAAAGTGTATGCCCCCATGTTAAAGTGATCGCATGCACCTTATCGAGAGCAATTTCTTTAAGGTAGGATACACCCAAGAGAGAGAAAAGAAAGGGATCATATTATCACAAGGATTTAGCCCCCAATCGAGGAATAAACCCAAGGATAACGAACACAAAACATGAGGTACTATTGCTTTCCTCGAGGTCAGTATGTTGTATGATAACTCATGCATGCCATATATTTAAATACATATAATAATCAATATTCCCCAAAGAAGGACACTACATTAAAAGAAAGGGAATAGAGGATGTCTTTTGAGTCAACATGAAAGAGACTAAGAAAAGATCTCAATGCTTTGCATCATCCCCAAGTAGACATTAAGGGAACAATAGAAGAATAGGGAGACACATAGAAGAAAGGTCACAAAAGAGAAAGAAAGGAGACCGAGAAATATATGCAGTGCTAATATTGCTAATCTAGCATGGCATCCACCTCCTGATCTTGCTGATAACTATTTCAGGAAGGTGAGTAACATGCTAGAGGAGCAGAATTGAGCACAATAGAAGGAGCTACCACAAGTTCCAAATGAGGACTATGCTCATGTTATAAGTCACTTTTTTCGATTCTAGGAGCTAGGATTAAGGTTTGTGAAAATTCAGTTGATAAATGCTTGTCCATGTCAACATATTCATACTCACTATCAGAAGCATTAGGAGTTGTATTGTCGTCATGAATAACATTTTCACCCATTTCTTCATCAAATTGTAGAGAAAGAGGAGAAAGAACATGAATAGGAGTAAAACCTTCACATATTCTATGCAACTTATGATTTGGAGGTAAAGTATGTACATCTTGCTTAGGAGAAAAGGGAATCATGTCAACTATTGGAGTATTAGGAGATTAAGTATTTTTAGGGATAGATTCATGAGCTCGAACAAAATGTCTTCATCGGCATTCTCTCATACAACAATTCCATCGAGTCTTAGTGGAAGGCTGAGAAGGAGGAGGAAGACTTAGAAAAGTATGAATGTTTCTCTCCTTGATAGTGGAAGGTTAAGGTTGAGGTCTTTTTAGTTGAACAATAGGAGAAGCAGGCCTCTTCTCTTGACAAGAGGAAGGAGGTGGAACTGCACCATAGAAAGGAGGAATATTAGGTGTAGGAAGGAGACCAAGTCCATTATGAGGAGGAGGTATAGGTCTAACCTTAGGAAGAATATTGGTGTTATCCCTAAGAGAAGGTAAGGTCACATCCATAGGTATAGGTGGAAAATATTCCTTATGAGGGAAATTATTTCTATCTGTGAGGGGAAGAACCTTATCTTGAAGAATAATAGGAATGTCAAGTGTTGGGGATCTAGGTTGACTTAAGGATATGATCATATCGTTCTTCTATTTTTGATAAGATTGAAAAAGAGCATCACTCCTTGATGGAAGAGATTGAAATTGTTTAGGCCAAAAGAAATCAATAGGAACACATGAGCTTCTTTCAGATGGAGAAAATAAGCTATGGTTCACAGTTATGATTTCTCCATTGTGAAGAAATTTCAGATATTTGTGGATTGGAGAAGCAATAGCCTTCATGGAAGATATCCAAGGGAAGCCCAACTTCACACGGAATCGATCAAAAGAAGGTATGATAACAAAGTCAACATCTGTGGATTTAGCATGAACTTCAATAGGAAGGGTGATAGACACAATGGTAGGACAAGAGAAACCATCAAATAACTTTACAACCACATTAGAAGCATCATATATTGGTTTATGTAATCGTAAAGTGAAAAGATACTCTTCAGTTATGAAATTAACCATGCAAGAGGGATCAATAAGGGCACCACGGCAAGGGATATCCTTAACCTTCACAACTATGTATAAAGGGCTATCGGGTGATATAATGGTCTCACTAGGGTCAAAAGTAATACAAGGATCCTTAGGCAAATCTTGTGTTTCTACCATATTAACCAAGTTTGGAACCATAGAGGTTAATTCTTCAGAAGAGAGAGAATTAGGCACAATCTCAATAATGTTAGAGGTATGAGAGGGCAAGGGATCGGTGAAAATATTAAGATTTTGATTAGGAGGAGCTATTGTTTTATTCCCTTTATCATTCACACCCGCCACAGATATAGTATTATTATCAATCAAGTCTTGAATCTTATTCTTCAATGCGAAACACTTCTCAGTATCATGACCAGGTTGAGAATGAAATTGATAAAAAGAATTGTTATCAAAATAAGGGGATGCAAGTTTAGAAGGATCAATTTGTTTTATAGGAGGAAATTTAATAACATTTTTGTGCAACAACCGATAGATAATACTATGTAAAGATTCATTCAAAGGAGTAAACTATCATTCTCTTTAGAAAAATTTAGATATAGAAGGCACACCTGTTGTAGCATTCACATGGTTGTTGTTGATTGGATCATTAAACTTGATGAAGCTTTTTGTTGGTTTGAACTCTGCAAACGGTTGTTGAACACTCACCCCCTTATCACTCGAAGCCATAGGAGTGGGTTCCTCCATTTGACTCACAGCCAATTGATAATTATGGAGTGTTGCACACAACTGTGGAAAGGAAGTAAACTCAGACAAAAGAATCTTTTTGCAAATTAGAAATAAAAATTCTTTGAATATCATTATCAGGTACATGAAAATAAATTTAAGCACACAAATTCTTATATCTACCAATGAAATCAGTCACTTTTTCTTTAACACCTTATTTACAATGCATTAAATGTTGGCATTGAGTTGTCATTGATGTCAACCGATATTGTAGGCAGGCTACTGCTAGAGGTATGTCATCCAGTATGAAGGAGAGTGTACCGGTATCGTGAAAGATAAATAAGGTATTGAGAAGATTAACATGAAGGATTTTCAATCGATATGGTGGAAGACAAGTAGTTATTGAGACTATCAATGACTTCACTGGTATGAGGTGAGATGCATGTGTGTGTTCACATGTTGAGTGATAACTGCTAGAGCATAAATCAGTGTGGAGGTTGGCTGCCTATTTATGATGAAGAGGCAGAATATTAAAGTAATCACAAACCACCATAGATGAAGATGTGCTACTGGTGTAGTGTGCACTGCAAGTTGGCAGGAGGAGAAGGTCTTACCGGTAAAGGCGTGTACCAGTATGAGTTTTTTGAATTTTCAAGTGTAAACTGACTGTGTTGGTGAGCTGAGTTAATGACCGTTGTGATGTCATGTGAAACTGAGGTGGCAAAATGAAGAGGTCGGTGAAGCCTCCATCAACATGGTTGTTGACACAGCCAAAAATCATGAGATGGTAACTGACTAATGCGGCTCGAGGAAGAAATAATGATGCAGAAAGATTAGGGAGTAGTTGGTGCCTGCATCGAAGCAAAGAAATTAGACTGCAAGATGACCTCAAGAAGGAAATAGGTAGACTATAAATGAGTCAACATATTTCAAGGTAGAAAATCATGGACGAGATTTCTATCTTTAGAAAATATGTATTGGATAATGGAAAATGCATACAGATGCATTCCTCGAGTAGAGGTGATCGATCCAAGGCAGATTGGATCAGATCTCTTGCAATTTTTGTCAGGTGAAGGAAACCCTAACCACCCCAAGTTTGAATTGATTCTTGGTGGGAAAGCTCAAGTTTAAATATGATGACTTGATACTTTGATTGTTGCTACTGTACTGTGAAGGAAAGTGAGAATTTTTTGTCTGAGAGACAAAGAGATAAACACTTGAAGTGTTTTTGAGAGAAGTATATACCGGTAAGGAGAAGCAGAGTAAACTGGTGTAAGGAACAACTGGTGGAGTGTGCATTGAACATAAAGGTGACAAACTGACATAATTTGTGCCTGATTGAGAATGATCAAGTGTGAGTTGAGAGAGGAAATACATTGTGAGAGGGGATATAGAAAAGTAATCAGCAAAGTCAAGTTGCAGAGTGGGTGGAGAAATACAGACCAGTAAGTGTGAAACCGGTAGAGGAGAATATTGTAAGGTTACAAAACTTCATTTGTAATAGTGATTTCATTTGTATAACTGAGTTTTATATTTTTTTCACTAAGTTGAAGCTTAGTGCAGGGGTTGTAGCTCCTTTAAGTTGTAGCCTATAAATTGTGCAAGGGTTGGTGCTCATAAATTAGGGGTTGGTTCTCCTTGGGTTGGTTCCCTAAATATTGTAATAAAAGAGTTATTGTGAGGCTGGATTGGAGGAGAAGATCTCCAGCAACTATTCTCACTGAAGTTTTTCCCACATTGGGTTTTCCTCATATATATTTGGTGTTGTGTGTTGCATCCTTGTGCATGTGTTATATTAATGTTTTAGCAAGTCCATTCACACACCTTGTCTGCACTGTTTGAGCTACTAGTTAGCCCTCAGTTTGTTTTATATATTACCGGTATCTCCTTATTGAAGGAAAAGAGTCTGGATCACTGATTCACCCCCTCTTAGTGATCCATTGTATCCATCATTAAATCAGTCAAAGTGATTTTAGGACCAATGTTGTTTTGAAATTGTTGGATGAAAGCATTTACTAGTTGAAAACAAGTGATGGAATAAGAAGGCAAAGAGAAAAACCATTGTAAAGCCTTATCTCTTAGTGTTCTTGTAAATAGTTTTGCAAGCAATCTTTGATCATAAGAAAAATAAGTACACAAGATTTGAAATGTTTTGAGCTGCATAAGAGGTTCACCAAAATGTATTGGTGGGAAACTGGTGAATGATAGATCAAGAGGAAAACTACCCTTTTCCTCAAAGAGAGATGAGAGTTTCACTATTAATTAACCTTAAAACACTATTCACCATGTTACATTAGGAAGAGGAGAAGATAATTCACTAGATTGAATCTCTCCACATGAAAATAGTAGATTGAATTTTGAATGAAGTGGGAATGATAAGTCGATCCCCTCTTCCTTGTTTGGAATGGAAGGGATTGATTGAATTATGTAGTGCAAAAGTGACAAAGAACTGATTATAACTTGAGATTGAAATACGAGATGAGGTAGTGCACCTGGATCTTGTAGTAATATGTCGACATGCAATCGCCCTGTGAATTTGAGGAAAAGTTGCCCAGACCATGGTGGGAATGTACACAAGCATCTGAAAAATTCGCGAAACGAAAAGGGCTTTTCTATCTCTGCAAATGAAGCCCGAATTTGAAAGTACAGCTGTGCACCTCCAATCTACAAATAGCAAACAAAGGAAAGTGGGCTGGGATTAGGGGTTTTCCTTTAGGTCAAACTTCTATTTTGGAATTAACTAAGTAATGAAAGAAAGTACTTGCAAGTAGCTGTAAATGAAAGACTAAATTGTAAATCACCTATAGGAAGGTTGTGATAGCAATGTTGATAGAAATGATGTATGGAGTTGAATGCTGTAATCAATATTATCTTCAATGGTTGAATCCTTGACTTGAATGCAACACTAGCCTTGAAGGGAGACTTGAGAATGCTCAATGCTGGAAACAAATGCTTGAATTCTTGAATTCTTGAATTCTCTTGAATGCTTGATCTCATGTAAAATTATCAGTCCTCCAACCTATTAAGCTTATGCAAATGAGAGGATGAATTCCCCTTAAATACATGATAGTGGATTTTATTTTCATCACAGGATGACATTGGTGGAGTTTCCCTCCTGATGCACATCCAATGCCACCCTAGGAAGGGTCCTGCCCCAAAATAGGGTAGGGACAGGGGTTCCAAGATCCTATCTTGGGAGGACAAGGGTGCCACGCCCCTATCCAAGGGGGGATAGTGGCACCATGACCTTTTCCTACCCCTTTCTCCAGGGCAGAGTGCGGACGGCATGATGTAGAGGCCAAGGAAGATGCTTTTTTTGAGGAATGAGCGATCTCTAGTCTCCAAGCATGCTAGAAGATTCAAACTCGCATGCGTGAGGACCCTAATGCAGTCAAAAATTTGCTAGGGTTGCAATTTTATGACACTACACTACCTTAAAGCAATCGCTCCTGATAAGGCACACACAATTACTTTAATGTGGGGCATAAACTCCGCTCATATTTTCTTTCTTTGATAATTAGAATTACTTAGTGAACTTTATTTTTCTTTGTAATCTTTGGTATCCTTGCTTTCATGACTCATAGTGAAGGGAACTTTTCTACTTGCAGTCATGGATCTCCCCTTCTCGATATTCCCTTTTACTTTGTCAATCGAAGTCGTAAGATCCTAAGTCCACTTGGGCTTGGTGCATCTTGCCTCCTTACCATGGTAAAAGTATTTCAATCTTGTTTCCTTGTACATTATCGATAGTATTGGCGTACACTTATACTCCCGCTAAAGTGGGGGCTAAATGTAGTCTAATAAAATTATGACCCTAGCAATTTTCAACTACATTAGGATCCTCACATACGCGAGATCAAATCCTCTAGCCTAATCAGAGACCAAATATTTCTCAACCTTCCGAAATAGCTTCCTTCTTGGCCTCTGCATCACCCCGTCCACACTTTTTCCTAGAAAAAAGGGGTAGGATAGGGGCGTATCACCCCTATCCCTATCCTATTTTGGGTCAAGACCCTTCCTAGGGTGGCATTGTTGGTTGTGCATCGGACAAGAGACTCCCCCAATGTCGGCCCGTGACGAAAATTAAATCAAGTAACATGTATTTAAGGGGCATTTTTCCTCTCATTTGCATAAGGTGTAATTTTGATAAGGTCATGTTGCATAAGTGATCAAGCATTCAAGATCATTCAAGCATTCTTTTCCAGCATTGAGCATTCTCAAGTCTCCCTTCAAGGCTCGGTGGTCCATTCAAGTCAAGGATTCAACCATTGAGGAGGAGATTGATTCCAACATTGCTATCACAACCTCCCTTGAGGTGATTTACAATTCCATCTTTCATTTACAACTACTTTCAAGTACTTTCTTATATTACTTGGTTATTTCCAAAACTGGGGTTTGCCCTAAAGGAAAACCCCCAATCCCAACCCATTTTCCTCTCTTTTATGTATGTAGGTTGCAAGTGCACAGCTGTAATATCGGATTCAGGCTCCATTTGCAGAGGTGGAATAATCTTTTTTCGTTACGTGTATTTTTCGGAGGACCATGTACATTCCCGCCATGGTCTAGGCAAATTTTCCTAAAATTCATAGGGCAACTTCCTTTTCACTTATTACTTCCAGATCCAAGTGCATAGCTTCATCCCATATTCCAATCTCAAGTTATAATCATTTCTTTGTCACTTTTGCAGTACATAATTCAATCAATTTCTTTTCATTTCAAATAAGGAAGAGGGGATCAACTTATCTTTCTCATTTCATTTAGAATGCAATCTACTATCTTCTTGTGGAGAGATTGAATCTAGTGAATCCTCCTCTCCTCTTCCAAATGTAATTTGGTGAAAAGTGTTTGAAGGGTAATCAATAATGAAACTCGCATCTCTTCTTGAGGGAAAGGGTAGCTGTCCTCTTGATCTCATCATTCACCATTTTTCCCCACATTAAACTATGATGTTATGCTTATGATGGTATATTCTTTATGTGATTATTCTCTATGGGTAGATTAGGTAATGATATTGAGATACCCTAGGGAATAATAACTGTTGAGTTGTGTTTGTTTCCGCTTGCGTAATGAGTTCTTACGATTATGCTTTTAAGTTTATTTTCATGATGATTAATTGTATATCTTGTTACTGGATTTTAAATGCATATGAGTAGTTAGTTGTATTTTTTGCATTAGATGATGTTTAAAATATTTTTCTTAATCTCTATTAGCATGTTAGTTAGTATATTTCTCCAGGGTATTTTGGCAGGCAATATACAATGTCCATATTTTGGCTCAAAACATATGCTTTTTAAAAAGTGATTTTTGTACATCTTATTCAAAAATAAATTTTATCATATGTGTATTATAATAAGTTATATATTTGAAAATTAGACAAAAAAATCTTACATTTTTTATTTGAAGACCTTGTTAAGATTGTATGTATAATTACTTCAATTTTTTTCTCCAAAAATTAAAAACTTTATTTTTCATGAAGAACACTCATTTGTTAGTCAACAAGTGAGCCCATTACCTTGAACCTACCCTCTTATAAGTTATCTAATTAATCAAATTATGAGATCCTAACCCTAAAAGACTCATAAAAGAAAGGGTAGTACAAATTAGACTGCAAGGAAAATGTCTACAAGTTACTTGATTAACCAGATCCATGAAGCTTTAAACCATGAAAAAAATAGTAGAATAACCTTCTTAGTTATGTTTTCTGAAGGAATTCATCATAGAAAGACCCAAAAAAAAATATCTCACATGAAGTGAGGTTTAGGAAATAGACATGACAAGGTCTAAATGCAAGGGCTTCTAATACTCATAGCCTTAAACAAGTAAAAATAATGATTTTTTAAATGAAAATGTGTATGTGGTATCCTAGTCCTCTTTAACATTTTTAAACACATTAAAGTTTAATACAACTAATAATAAAAAATTAAAGTCATAGCTAGACAACAAACTAAAAATCATAACCATAAACACATTATAAAATAAATCAGAGGGCCTTAATGAAGGTATTCAATTCAAACCAAAAACACATTACAAAGACTATTTAAAATAAACAACAAAATGTGAGAGTTAGAAGTTGAAAAAGAAAAACAAATAATTCCTACAATGTCAAATTTTGAGTCAAACAAACACAACTAAGGAATCTATCTAACATTAATGATAAAGTGTGGATAAACAAGTTGACGCCCAAAATTAATATCTTCTTTTGGATTTTTATCCAAAATAAGGTGTTAACTCTTGATAATCTCCATAAGCGTGGATTTATTTTTCCTAACAAGTGTTCTCTTTGTTGCAGGGAGGAGGAGTCTACTTGTCATACCCTCTACCAGTGTATTTTCAGTCAGGAAATCTGGAATATTATTTTTAGTAGGTGGAAGTTGAGATGGGTTTTCCCAAACTCTTTGGAAGAGTTCTAGCAGAAATGGTATTGTCCTACTTCCAATTCTAAGAATGTTGAGCTTTGGAAACTTACTCTCCCTAATGTAATAAGGAACATCTGGAAGGAGTGTAACAGTAGGATTTTTAGGGATAAAAGTGCTAACCCTGAAGTGGTAATGGATAAAATTTATAGAGGGATTTTTGAATGTTTAAATGAAACTAATCATGGTTTAGCTACTAAAGAAGACTTTAATGAAAGATGGAATTTATCCAATAACAAAATCACTGTGGATAAGGGTAGGGATGGTCTTGTCTGGTGCTTTCCTTCTCAGGGATGGATTAAGGCCAACTTTTATGGGGCATCTAAGGGGAACCCGGGGAAAGTTGGTTATGGGGGCATTGTCAGGAATTTTGTTGGAAGTTGCCTTGTGGCAGTTGCTGGCCCCTTGGGTAATCAAACTAGTCGTTATGTTGAAGGATCTGCAGCTTTGAACACTTTGATTATTGAAAAAGATCTTAATCATGATAATCTATGGTTGGAAGGAGACTCTCTTAACATAATTTAATTCCTTAAGGGAGAAATTGAGCCTTCATAGACTATAGAAAATATTATTTTTAAAGCTAGAGAAATAATTGCTAGCTTTAAATCTATTATCATAGAACATGCCTTTAGAGAAAAAAAAGGGGTTGTGGATGGGTTAGCAAACCTTGGTGTAAATTTTGAAGCTCAATGTATATGGAAATGGGGAAGTTAATATGGATTTTAATATTAAAGAACTTATCAAAAAGGACAGACTCATGGGGAAAGAGGGATCGCATGATTAATCATGAATATTATAATGAGTAATATTCAAATATTTAGAAAGGTAATGATGGCACATCAGAAGGGCAGAGTCCTAATCAAGAATATTAATTTTCCGCACACTTTGTGGGTATGCATTTTCAAAAATTCGAGTGTCATTGGGAAGAAAGCTCTGAAGTTGCAGAAGAAGAGATTGTAAATCGAAATCTAAAATGGGGGGGATCTAAGAAGAGAGGAACCTGATAATATTTCTACATGGAAGGAGATGCCTAAATTTTGGGCAAAGCTAGAGAAAGGATTCATGACGAATTTCATCGAAAAGATGGTCGACTATGATAAAGGTAGAGTTAACCTAGTGGTCACCAAAGTCACTAAAAACTGGATAAACAGTTCCTTCAAAATTTAGGGTGTTAGGTTTAAGCTAGATGTGGATCTCATTGTGACGGTTACAGGTATGCCCCACTCTAGTCTTAACTTCTTTAGAGACCTGAAAGTGTCTAATAATGCAATTAAGTTTTTTTCGCATAAAGAGAAGGAGAGAGTGAAAATAGGAAAAGCTATGGGGGGTTATTATGATGCTTCCAATATTAAGAAAATTGGGGTTGTGTGCTTAATGCAATTATGGAGTATATTACTATGGAGGGTCATTTTACCAGGGTCCACACATACCATTTTGTGCTTTTAAATCATTTTAGACATGAGAAGAGTATTTCTCTACCCTATTACCTCTTTAGGTCTCTGTCGTGGTCTCTGAATAAGCATAGAAAGAACCCTTCTTCACCTATACTTCATTGCAGCCTTATTTTGCTCATTTATAAGCATTGCAATATTCTGGCTATCCAGGAAAACAAGATATTGTTGGTGTCATCGGGGAAAGGAAAGAGGAAGATGGAGGAAGGCAGGCCTAGCAAGGATGAGGAGACACAGAGCAAAAAAGGTAAAAAAGCTACTATGGAGAAAATTGAAGAGGACAAGGGTAATCAAAAGAATACGGAGATTGATTAAGAGGACATTGGAAAAGATGGAAGTGAGATGGTGACCAATGAGTATGAAGGAGAGGAGAGCTGGAAGGAAGAGGAAGTGGGGGAAGAGGAAGGAGGAGCTGAGGAAGTTTCTAATCAAAATAATCCGACCCATAGTGTGAGCATAGGAATTGTTAATAGCCAGCCTATGGAGGAGCAGGACAAGATTGATGAGGAAAGGGAAATGGAAATTGAGCAGGAGAAGGACAAGGAAACTAAGCAGGAGAAGGAGAAGGAGAATTCAAGAAGGGGTCAAGATAAAGTTGGAGAGTGGATAATTCTAGATAAACTCAAAAACCAGTCTGACGCTCGTATGGGTTTTGACAGGTGGGTTTATGAAGGAATCAAGAATCTGGAAAAAACTGATAAGCAGCAGGAAGAGAAAGGGAAGAAAGCTGAAATAAACCAAGAACAGTGGAATAAAGGAATGAAGGAAAAAGTGGAGAAACTGGAAGCTTAGATTGATAATCTAGAGGAAGGAAAAACAGCTATGAAAAACTTTCTGCTAATGATTCTGGATATCCTTGCCTCTATGACTAAGAATTTAGAGGAAATTACCAAGTTCCTTGATGGTTCTAGCACCCCCAAACCTGTCGTGGATCTAGATATTGATGAGGATGCTATTGAGGCAGGAACAGTGGAAAGGGCTCCTGGTGGTGCAACAAAAAGAACAAGGGCAAGCATGAAAAAAGATGTTGTGGCCTCTTCCAAGGATATCCCTAAGCTTAGGGATAATATTAAATATTTGCAAGGGATTAGCAGAAATTTGACTAATGCCCTAAAAAAAATTAAGTAATATGTTTTCTGTCTCTTTTATGTTATGGTTGGATGTGGCTGGTTTTGTTGGGCTTTTTTGCTAGTTTTTGCCCATAATTGTGCTGGTTTTTTTGCAGTTTATCTTTTCATGTTGCTTAATGCTATTATCTTTAAAGGATCTTTTGTAAAGGGTTTCAGGATCCCTTCAAAACCTTATTTTCCCATAGTCAAAAATATTAATGATAAATTAATTAAATATTAAGAAAATAAATCCAAAATATAAAACCTTAAGAATTTGCAAAGCACTATTAAAAACCACTTACAACTCTACTACCATTAAAACACGACATGATTATATAAAAAAATAATCGTAATAAATATGAATAATGTGAAGTGGAGGTGATTTAGCTATACGTGACACTTTTAAAGTTAAATAGAACATGTGTGAAATAAGAAAATGAATGATCACAAGATTTTAAAACAAAACCACATCTGTGTAAACATCAACTAATTTAGAGATAATGATGTTGGTTGAGCTCTAATCGAAATTCATACCAAATTCTATGAATGACATTTTCATGCTATATAAAATTAAAATTTATTAGGAGAGTAGTAGTCAAAATCATAGACCTCAAAATTGACACCAAACTTAAAGTTATTGCAGAGTAGTAGTCAAAATCGTAGACCTCAAAATTGACACCAAACTTATAGTTATTAGAAATTTAATAAAATGACTAAACAAATAAAAGAAAAATATAAACCTAAAACATGAGAACAAATATATAAGATCATTGATTTAGTGAAACCAATAATTAGCAAGAAAGTAAACAAAGACCCAAATTATTGTAATAAAACCAAGAATTGGGGTTTCAAAAAATAACCTAGTAAGAATGTTTGTAAAGAAACATTTTAAACCCTTAAAAGGTAGAAATACTAAAAATTAGAAGACAAGGCTTAACTCCACAAATATATGACTCAATTGAAAACATATAAAGATGAAATATTCTTGACTTTAAAATAAGCTCCTTCAAGAAAACATAAAATAGAGAGTATCAAAAATTAGGAAGGAAACAAAAAGGATGTCCTTCCTTTATTAAAGAAACATGGCCCGATGGTGTATAGTGAACAACACCTAAGTTATTGGTCTCTTAAATTGATTTTAATTTGTTCTTGCTACATTTAATGATTTTGGTAATCAATCAATGAAATATCAACTCATAGAAGGATGCACCCTCCACGTAGAAACTATGCTAGTCATAATATCAATAATCTTTAATCTTGTAGATCGTGCCTACTCTCCATTTGTACATAAAAAAAATTTGTTTACAAGAACAATAAATGAATTTCATACTTGAGTTATCTCGAAATTAAAATTTTTTATCTTCTACAAGGATGGATTTATTTCTCTATTATATCAAATTCAAAATATTTTAAATTTGTGCAATGTTCATAATATCATTGATTAGGATGTGACTCTTTAGTTATTCGTCTCATCTCTAAAAGAACAAGGTTGTGGATTGTTCGTCATTTTAGCCTAATTAAATTATTAATGAGGATTAACTTGGTGATATATTGTTCAATCAACTCATAAAAATGATAAATACTAGCTCACTCTTTTAACACCTATAATAGTCAAGAGCCTTCCTACAAAAGAAATCATCACTTTAACACATGGTTTCAAAAGACTTGGAAAAGGTTCTAGTCAATTTCTATCCATTTATAAGTTTTATCTTTCATTATCAATTAGAAAGAAAAACACAAGTAGATTCACATGATTTAGCATTTACAGTTGAGATGAATCTCATAGATTTCAAAAATTTAACACCTATGCCTATATGCTCATCATTTTCTCAAGACAATATCCACTCTCAAGCCATTTATTGGACCTAAACATAAGATTCAAGATCACCATCCACCTCCTATTATATTTTTAGATTCTAAGAAAATGAATGAAGATTAAATATTTTAGAGAATATCTTACATGAGCACATGGAGAGTTAAAATATTCATGTAAAAATTAAAATAGACAATCTTTCAAGACTCCATATCCCCTAGAAAAATAATCTTACTTATTTTAATCATTCAAAACCTTATTTTCTCATACATATTCAATTCTAAGACCTAGGTCTAACAATGTTAACACATGTACCTTAGGAATACAGCTCAAATTTAAGAAAACATGATGTTGTGGATTATGATAGTGAAGACATGGATCATAGAAATTAGCATAATGTGCAAGAGGCTAGTGTTGTAAAACTAATTGTAATAAATTATGTTTGTATTATTCTAGTTAAAAATAAAAGATAAGTTACAGCATTGAATCATTTGAGTTAGAACTTTAAAAAACTTTTTAAACATTTTATAAAGAAAGTAAGAAGAAATTATAGTTGTCACATGACATTAAACTTCAAAGTGTAAAGTGAGTGTAAAGAGTAATGCCTATGAAAGAGAGGTTAAGCCTTAAAGGGTTCATAGGGAATGAGAATATGGAAGGATATCTAATGAGCTAGGAGTAGGATCTTGAATGCTTCTCTCATGGATGATTCTCTACCGCAACTGAAAAGTGAACATAGTAAGAGATTCTAGAGAAGACCATTACCCTCTTTCAATACTAGATGAGTTCTTGGATGATGATGAATGTGAGCATGTGAAAGCTTTGTTGAACTTTGAGTACGAAGATATTCTATCTATGCATACTTTTGATACAGGAGATCCTCAATTTCAAATAACGACTTTGTTCAAAGCAACATAAGGACAAAGACCATGGGACTTGAGACAGTTATGGAAAGTACAATCAGCTTTAAGCTCAAAATTGTATTTATCATAGACATGAAGAAGAAGAGAAACATAAAGAAGGTGTGATAAATAATTTAAACTCGTGGAACATGCTTGATTTCAAATGTGAACATACATTCGGGTATGTTGATATACCATCGAGCTCCAGCCAAATAATATCAACACTCAACTCAAAGAAAACTATATAATTTACCAAAGGCACATAATCTAAAAATACTAAAGCAACATAAGGACAAAGACCATGGGACTTGAGATAGTTATGGAAAGTACAATCAGCTTTAAGCTCAAAATTGTATTTATCATAGACATGAAGAAGAAGAGAAACATAAAGAAGGTGTGATAAATAATTTAAACTCGTGGAACATGCTTGATTTCAAATGTGAACATACATTCGGGTATGTTGATATACCGTCGAGCTCTAGCCAAATAATATCAACACTCAACTCAAAGAAAACTATATAATTTACCAAAGGCACATAATCTAAAAATACTAAGAAGCAAAACGTTACAATTTTAAATTTCTCTTTGTACAGTTCATACATGGTTTATTATAGTTTCAAAGCTGATTTCATCGAGTATGATTATCGATTTCAATCAATGGACATGTCACATTCGCCTTGATTTGCACATTTTCATGTAATTTTAAGCTTCTTAAAGTTGCAGCTAAAACAGTGTGCTTTTCAATAAGTACATTGAACACATGGTTTTGTTGTGTTCATAGCAGCAGTAGCTAGTTTGGTTGTGTCAATCTATTTGATAAAAATGTTCAGATAGATATTTGATGCTGCAATTTGCTCGATACTTCTCAATGTGATATCATGCAAATATCCAATTTCTAGAAAAGAGAGCTATGTTAATGGTTGTCATGTTATAGTAAAATATTAATAATTCATTCTATAATGAAAGAATGGTTTTCATCATCCTTCTTTGCTTTTTATCTAGATTGGCATATGTTTGCTCACCATATTTGTGCTGGCAGGATCGCTTATTCTTGGTTCTCTTCTAGCTTTGAGTTTTGTTCTCTTCAGAGCCTTGGAATCATGTGGTATATAGATAGATTGGTTTTGGGGTGATGGCACTGGTTATGGTTGGACATCATTGGCTCCATTTTGAAATGTTCTTTTCTAAACTGGTTCTCAGAACTTCCTTTATCCTTTATATCTAATGTGGTTGGCTATGTATCTGGGGGTTTATTTGGGATGTCTATGGGCTTTTTGTATTGGGTAGATAGGCTTATGTTCTCTTGAGCAATACTCAAGGGTTTTCTTAGTGGTTCTTTCCCTTAGTGCTCTTTGAACCAAACACAGGTAAAAAAAATTATAGATTTAATATAATTTTAGTAGTTTCATCCACTTTTATCAAAAAAAATTAAAAAAAGAATGGTAGAATTTAGTTTTTAGTTGAAAAATAATAAATATATTTATTTTATGTGTATTATTTATTAAAAATTTTAAGCTGCTTTGTAATGTAAAAAGCTCTATTTATTGAGATAATATGTAATCAAGAAAGGCAGCCTGCAGAAATAACGGCGATCTGTATAAGAGGAAGGCCCACCGCCAAGTGAAATATAGGCGGTTGAGTTCAAACATTGGCGTAGCATTTGGCAGGTCAAAAAGACTTTGGTGAAGTTCGCCCTGTCAAAAGTTGGTCATAATTTGTGAAACCCCGGAGAAGACTAACGTAAATTGCTCTCAAAGAAATAAGAGATCACAAAAATTAATGTCGTACGATATCGCAAAATCATTGTATTACATTTGTTCGGAGACATGGCAATGATCAATAGTCTCAGTTAACCTAAAACTTATGACTCTTAGGTAATTTAAATGAAGAATTTGTTTTTTCGAGATGTTAGGGATTTGGTCGAGAGGATATCTGTAACCAAAACAATTAGTTTAGAGAGAAATAAATATAAGTCTTATTTTAATTCAATAGACAATGAATGAATACCAGTTGGAGTGCTTCACAGATTCAGGTGATCTGTTACGCAGGCCATGAGACTATGCCAATTGTTTGATTAATACATTAGGTTATGATGTGTATGGTTAATTTGTTCTTGGTTTTTTAATATAGGAAAATAGGTTTTAATGGGCTCTGAAACCCAATACAGTCAGAAGATCAAAAGATAAATATTACAGTGCAGAAAAATAAAAAGACAGTAAATTAAGGAAAGACAGCTGGTGAACAAAATGCCAGCAAACAAGAAACCGCGGATTTTTTTAATATGGAAAAATAGGTTTTGATGAACCTGAAACCCGATACAGTTAGAAGATCAAAAGATAAACATTACAGCGCAACAAAACAAAAAGACAGTAAACTAAAGAAGGATAGCTGATCAGCAAACAAGAAACCCTAGATTATAAGTGGATTTGCTCTTGATTATTCATAGGTGGATTTGAAGTTTTTCTAGATTTGGGCTTGAGATTAATTGTATGTTCATGTATGTTTTGTATGCTGCTGATCTGGCTCGAAGCATTGATATTATTCAGAAACTGATCCGGCAAGGCTTGCAAGGGTGGTGTACAAATTTAGTGACTGTGAAAGCTGAAAACCTTTAATTAGGGCTTATTAATATTAAATAAATTTGATGGGGATGAATTATAGAAAATTACTCTTGAATATGCACCATGGGCTATGGTCTAGAGGTAGGGAAGCGCCATACTGGTGCGATAACTCATGTTAAAACTGGTTGGATATGCTTTCTATGTTATCTAGGGTGCATTCTTTTCGATAAATTGAGTTTGAAAAAGTTTAATTTGGTTAAAGCTGTTTTAAGAGTGACCGACATTTGATATAGCGATGATGTGTGGACTAGTTCTTAAGTAAAACAAAATGTTTTAAGCTTGATGGTTGATCGACCATATTTAGTCCATGGCAACGGTGTTGCAAGGATCTATTTGGTTTTGATAGAAAAGAATTCCCACCACTGGATGGTGTACTCTATTATTTTTTTGTTGATTACGGGTTGATGGTAATGTATTGCCTTAAAAACATATTCAATAAATTGAACAGAAAAGTACATTAAACTAAACCAATCGAATAGAAAAGTCAATAAATTTAAATTTAATACTATTCTGTTAAACTTGTAACCAAACAAAAATACTACATGTTTAAGTCTATAAGAGCCCCTTATCTTGTTGTGTTGTGAACAATATGTAATATATACGAACAAAAGATTTTTGGGAAAATAATTACATACAATTTTAAAATCAATTTTTTGGATTACAATATATGATATATGTGGATGAAACTATCTCATTTTTCATGGTATCATGGATTATGGAAGCCTTATATATCAATATATTTAGCCATAGGTACTTGCCCAAAATCAAGACATTCTTATGCCTAAACTTTTTCCTAGGCAATTGAAACATTCCATGCCTCATGACAAAAAACAAAATTTGACTTGCATTTATTGTTTACGTTTAAAAGTTTAGAAAATAATAATTGTGAAATCTCCAAATTAAATTAGATTTTAGTAGGTTTAAACTCCTACATTTTTTATCCATTTTTCATTTTATGTGAATAAATTGGAGCAACAACTATAGAGAGATCGGTTTTTCACATTTCTCTTTTAATTTATTGATTCTACGATAGAGTTTTGTAGATTTTTCTAAGGATCACCTTAATATTCAATTAACATAATACACAATTACACACATTTTCACAATCATATAAATCAACTTGCTCAAGTATATTAGAATTGAGACATAGTATTATATTTTGATAGATTGTCTGAGTACAAAAGCCAATGACTAAGCAAAAGATAAGGATGTATTTTTCTTTACATTAGACCAAAAGGTCAAATACAAAGGGTGCATAGAGTATAAAAACTAAAGGAATCCCTAATAGGTACTCTCGACATACTATCTCCTTTGAGCAGACCATGGGAAAGAACATAGTTAGAGCACCTTTCAATTCAACCACAAAGCATTAAGCTTCCATAGAATCTTTCATTATACATTAAGAATACCCAACCTTACACAAAGATGCCTAGAAATCGAAAAGCGATAGGGTAGTGGAGTCTATGCAACATGATATAGCTACATCCTAAATGTTAATATATTGATATTATGATATGACAGAGAGATTGAAACATAATCATCAAATTAATAGAATAGAGTAAATTAAATTAATCAAACAAGCTTTGGCTAGAACATCTTTTTTGATGTTTGCAAGTAGATAGATTAGGCTCAATATGCATCTTACTTTTTTCCTCCATATTCAATAATATCCAACCTCACACAAAACACATTGAATACACAAGATGCACTAATCATACATAAGCATACAATAGCACAAAAAACATACAAGATATCAAAACAATAATTATTGTCCAATATGGACACCAATGTAATAGAGAATAACTTAAGAAGTATTCTATAAAATATAGGGTCATAAATGTGAATCAGTTGTCTATTAATTTCAACCCAAATATAGCTTAATCAAACTTGATACTTAATACCGACAAACAAAACTTAATGCCGGTAGATAGATTAGCAATTAATATTAATACCGGTGAAGCTTAATGCATAGAATAGAAAGAGAAAGAATATCCACAACACATAACACAAAGATTTGTACGTGGAAACCCTGTAAGAGGGGAAACCACGGTGGGAAACCTTACCCACAATCAGATGATACTACTATAGATAGTATGTGTATACAAATGGGGTCTGCACATGCAGAAAGGCCAACCACCTAGAGCTCACTGCTCAATCACAAAATAAGAGTCACACTGACTACAATTGGATGGTTAAATCCAATGATAATGTACTGCTCAAAGTAGCATCTTCAATGCTGGATTCAGTACCGGTTAAGCTCTGATAATCACCTTCAAACCTTCCTTGAACCTTCTCTATGGTCTACTCATATGATCTTCAATATTCACACATACCATGTTACAATACCAAACCATATACCTTCTCTCTACCTATTACATATCTCACAAATGAGATCTTACATATATACCAAAACCTAAGACCAAATGTGTAGGTTGTCTAACTAAGAATATTAAAATTAATCAATTACAAATAAGTCAAGATGTGATGCATCATGTCGGCTCAATACATTTACAACAATATCCAATTAATTAAATCATCTCCATAACGTGTCGTGATGACCTGGAATAGATAATGCATGCCGGTCATAACCTAGACCAATTTGCTGGTAACAACAAATATGTCAACCCGATTAGACTAATAACAAAAATACCAAAACCAAGTGTCCAAACCATGTCTTTGACATATCCACGTGATCTCCAGATGATAACAAGTCATCTTCAGTGTCAATGAACAATATAACCTGCCGGTGAGTGATATATCGGTGTCTGTGCATAAGTCACTGAACTTGTCGGTGAACATAATGTTCCGGTTCAACATAACCAAAGATCTCCAGAAGGATAAGTGTTGACATCAATGATAAAACCAATGCAACACATCAATAATACCAACAAATTTAATAGTATCTAAGAGGATTGTAAAAATATAATGAAAACCTGTACATCTTTCAATTGTGTCTAAATTTAATGTTAATGAGATTAACATTCTTCTAATGATATCTTGAAATCAATCGAATAGTCTCAAAAGAACTTAACTAACTTTTATATTATGATAATCCAAACAAAAACCGATATAAGATAATATCATAGGTACAAGTCAATTAGAAAACACAATATTACAATACTTATGAGTCAATACATCATTAAGAAATTGATTAGTTTCTATTTGAAAAATTGAAGTATCTATAATATATTATCAATTCAACAAAAGGCCATCACACATTTCTTTAACAATTCTTATTTAAACAAAAACTTCAAGTTGATGGGCAACATGGTAAACACATGTAACCATTTATTAAAGCCTATCAAATAACATCTCATTATTATTTTATATTTCATAGAGTGTTCATCAAAACTAATGAAATACTATTTAATACTATCTTGTAAAACTAATCATCCAACACATTTAGTGAAACAAAGACAACTATTTTCCTAATCATATTGAATAAATTATATTAATCATATCTCTAGATTTTTTATCAACCAAACGATTATATCGACTATCTAATTGATATAATAAAACTCTAAAAAATCCTTAACATATCTCCATGTTTTCATTTATTATACACCAAAAATCTAAATTTACTATAAAAAAATTCCCCTTTAATTTGCTTTTTTAAATACCCTAACTTCATAGGGATAGCATGTGAAATGAGCTATAAATACTTATTAACAATTTTTAACATATGAGAGATCATTCTTATTATGTATATGCATTATATTATTTATGATCTTTTGGAATTTAATAAGGGTTCCCTCTAAAATAAAATAAAATCTATCAAAATAATACCTTGAAGACTCCTGCAAAAACATTTATTAAGGAGATTCTTAACTTTCTTATAACTAAGCTTGAGTTGTATATTCCAAAACTATTGAATTTATCCCATTTTGATTCAAAGTCGGACCAAATCTAACATTAAAAAACAAATGATTTCGATGAAGTCATCGGTTTTAGAAGGAACTAATCTATATTTGAAATTGAGATTTAGGAAAGTCTTTGAGAGAAAGATTATGTCCATGCCAAACTAACTAGATTTTCTATAATACACTGGATTTGCTTTGTCAATCAAGAATGAACTTAACATCACTTGGTATTCGGTAATCAAAAAGGTATAGATATATAGATATATGGAGAAAAGAGTGTGATTTGTGAGGTCTTAATTTCTTTATGAATGCTTGATTGGTACTTGTGTATATAAAGCCTAATGACAGGTGCTACACGCATAGTTATAAGTTAAAAAAAAAAGTCAATATTGGATATGGCGTGTATCCTTATTTTCCTTCTCCTCTTTTCCAAGATATTATCTTTGTTAAAGATCCCCTCTACTGTAGGAGGTGGATGTCTTTGATAATGATCTCTTCCTCTCTTTAAAATTTAAAAGGTAATCCTTTTCTAAATTCTAATTTTGCATTTCTTTTCCGCTTAATCTTTCATCTAATGTTAGAAAGCTCTAATCTTCACACTCTTGGATGTGTTCGAATTATGGTTTAGTTCTCTTTCCTACCAAGTGATTCTCTATTATTTTTGATCTTGTATCAAACCTTGTTGTGAGCATTTGTCATCAAATCTCCTTCACAATTTGATGTGGTAACATGGTACCCTTTCTCAACTCACTAATTAGCAAGCCAAAAAAGGGGGGCATATAGCTACCCGCAAATTTCATCACTTCCCTAGTAAACATTTAGGTAATTTGGTGATTTTATGATTTATCTAATAATTTGGTTTTGTAGGGTCCGGTTCCTAACAGTATATTATAGATACCGCTGGGGGCTTCGTCCGACACCTTATGGATATATCCTTTTTCATGAAATGATTACTTTTTTGTACTTTAGCTTGCATATGCACACAGTGTCATATGACCATTGAAGTGGGGGCTAAATGCAGCATCATAGATTGTACACCCTTAATTGGATGTTACAATTTCATGCTTAGGTTAGCACCCACCTTAGTGTGTTTTCATCTTGCATCTTAATTTCCCTTTATGCATTAAATTAATTAATTCAATTAAATATAAAGTCTTCTTTCATCACTCTACACATCATAAATTTGGGCCCTTCATATTAAGTGTGCCCCTTTTTATTTTATTCTTTCAATAAATCATTTCATCAATTACCCTCATTATGTCCTATTTCCACCTTCAAGGCCCGATTTCGCATATCTATACATCATGAATTTTCATATCCTTTTGGAATCCACTTTAGAATCACATTATCTTGCTTCCTCAAAAATTTGAGGAAAAGTTGGTCAGACAAAGAGGGGGCCTACCTGGTCCCAAACTTATCTTTTGAAATTGTGGGAGCAAGTTTTGGCGGTATTTTAAAGTTTAAATCTAGAGAATTGTCAAATTATATTAATTCTAGGTCAGCCTAAGGTCAGAAACAAAGTTAGGGTTTCCTACATATCGTCTTCCCTTTCCTCATTTGAGGGATCTATCTACAAGCAAACTTTAAAGGAGCCTCTTGTGAAGTGAAAGTGTAGGTTATGTGAAATCTACAATAGCAAATCAAGCATCATTCAAGTCTACATCAATCATTTTGAACATCAATTAGGAGCTTTGAAGACATTGAAGAATAATAGGAGATCACCAGCTATTGATTAGATTGTATCTCTTCCCTAGGGTTTGGTATGATTTCATGTTATTTTCATGTCTTTGTATGAACTTCATGGCATTTATTTTTAGATTTATATTCATGCTTTAGATCCATTAGTTCATTTGTGATTTGAGATATTTACATTCACATTTACAAGCATTTAGGTTTTTTTATCCAAAGTGTAGGGTATAACTCTTGATTTACTTTCTCATTCATTTTGGATCTTGCATACACACAAGATTCTTGCAAACACATTTCTTAGTACATTATCAGCTATTTTTGGACGTGGAAAGTAAAAAAAATAGGGTTTTTACTAAGGGACAACCTTATATAGCCACCTAGACACCATTTTTCAAGTTGCAGGTGAAGGTACAAGACTTCAATGAATGCATGATTTTTCGGACCGACGAAAGACACAAGTGCAAATCCAGTCAAAGAATTAGGTCTTAGTTTTCAAAGACTAGGGTGTGGTGCCCTAGTCTAGGACCAAGGCATGGTGCCTTGGTCCCTTGAGTTTTGCATCATTTCTTGCGAGTTCGGCATTTCTAGCCTTCAAAGTCTCAAATCTAGGTTTTCACCTCTCTGTTTTGAAAGGGACCAAAGCATGGCATCCTAGTCCTACCCAGTCTACACCAAATTTTAGTGACAAGTGCACCTCTAGGTTCCTTTTCTAGTTCTTCTTTTAGTTCATGAGTTTCAGTTTAGTCAGATTCTGTATTTTTAGTTTATGTTTGTTTTATTTTTCATCTCATAGCATAGTTGGTTATTGCATCATATTTTGCACATCTCCTCTACATTATAGAAAAGGAATAGAAACCCTAAGATATATTCCTTGACTCTCTCTTTCTCTTAGAAGATGTAATCAAAATGAAATATCTCCCTAAGATCTTTCGTATTCCAATGTGTGTATGAGAATGGGATTAGGTCTTAGCTACTTGGTTCCATTTTTATACACACACCAATATTAACCGATTGACCCCCCTACCAATAGTCTTCGATAAACTGACCAAATCTAACCTTGGAATCTTCTATAAAAGGGAGAAAACAAGAAAAATTGTAGAGAGGTTCCTGAAAAAGCCAAATATCTTCGCAAAACAAGGCAGTTCTTCCATCCCTAATTCTTTGGCTTGGGTGAACTCACAATAATGGTTCCCACTTTTTTGCCACTTTTGACACTGAGATGTACATTTTTAAAATAATCTTCAACTTCCGAGAACTATAACTTTTAAACTATTAAAAATTTGAAGATGATGTAAATTAGTGATTTCTAGCATTTTGTTTGTAGATTCTATATACATTTTTTTCAAATTTTTTTGAAAGATTTTTTTAAAAATTTTCCATCTCCCTCGAAAAGTAGTTTTTTACAACAAACTACATTTTTTAAGAGTGATGTGCCTCCCGAAACGCATAACTTTTTTTCTATAAATGATAAAAACTCAATTCTTTCGAATTTTGGTTTGTAACATCAATATCCAGGGCTTGCATTTGGTTTTATAGCGATATGTTCAATATTTTTCATTTTATAAAGTTTTGAAGTCTGACTAGTCATAATTCAAACATAGGTTTACGTTTGAACACATAACTTGTTCTATATAAATCGAAATTCAATTTTTTTTTTTTTGTTAGAAAGAAGACATCAATACCAAGGGCATAGATATTTTTCAGAATTTTTTTGAATTAGTTTCTTATTTTTCCCAATGCGTTGAACAGAGAAGTTCATGTTCGGTGAAAAACCAATTTTTAATAAAATTAAAAAATCAAGAACATAATAAATTCAAAATATAACAAAATTATATTCGTTGGAAAGCTTGCTTCGAGTACTACCATCTAATATTTTTGGGTTATCAAGATTATTTCATTCGTGCATTGAACCAGAGCTCCGAAGTCATTAATTCTTCAGAACTCTGAAATTTTTTGGGAGAAACTTCTAATTTTTGGGGTTCAAATGAACACGAGTTCGATCGGATTGGGTTCGCTCGAACCAAAAGGGGTTCGAGCGAACCCCCATTCGCTCGAACTAGTGAGTTCGATTTTGGCATGCTCGATGTTCGAGCGAACCCACTCGATGTTCGAGCGAACCCAACTGAACAGTTTGGTTCGCTCGGACTCCCAGGGGTAGTCCGAACGAACATTTGTATTTCGCTCGAACACTAGCAAATCCGAAATTCCCACTTTCGCCAAATTCCTTCGTTGGCAAAAGTGGGAACCAGCTTTGTGAATTCACCCGCTTGCACCCCTCACAACAACTTCCCTGGCTTTTATTTCATCATTCCACAAAGAAGATCCCACAAGAACATTGTGAGATTGGAGAAAATCTTTAAGATAGCCGACACTACAAATAATATTTGTTATGCTAGATGAAATTATATTCTCTTAAATAAGAAAAGGATCTCCAAATCCATTTCTCAAGGAGAACTTCGTTGAAATTTTTAACATTTCTCAGGCCAAGGCCTCCCAATCTTTTTGGCCTGCTAATAGCTTCCCAAGAAATAAGTAGAATTCTTTTTCTTTCCTCAACACCAAACCATAGGAAACATTTTTGGATCTTCTCAATGATGTCGGCAAACTTGAAAGGGATTTTAAATATACTAAGAGGATAAACTAGCAAATTCCGAAGGGAAGATTTAAGGAGTTGAACCTTCCTTCCTTGACTAAGAAGAGTGCCCTTCCATCCGACCAGTTTCCTATTAATCCTATCTATAAGAGAATTTCAGAAGGAAATAGTGGGTTTAGAACATAAAAGGAATCCCAAGAAAAGAAGAGGGAAGAACACCAATTGGACAACCTAGGATGGAAGCAATCTTCTTTTGTCTATCATCTCGAGTGTTAAAAAAATATAGAGATCTCTTCCTCAAATTCACTTTTTGGCCTAACACCTTTTCATACAGGTCCAGCCTCTTCTTGAAAACTCTTGCTTATCCTATGAATGAACTTCCCATCAGAATGGTATCATCAACAAATTATTGACGAGAGAAAACTAGGGCCACTAAGGAAGGCTTAAGGCCTTTCAAGTTAGTATCATTCACCAGCTTGTGCATGTACCTTCTTAGACAATCCGCCATCAAAATAAAGAGGATTAGGGAAATTGCATCACCCTGTCTGAGGCCCCTGAAAGCCTTAAAAAAATGTGAGGGAGAACGATTGACTATAATACCCAAAGAATATGAGGAGATAAGCTACTAGATAAGATGAAGGACCCTCTCCATTAATCAAAAAGCTATTAAACTTGAATCATTTGAACATAGATGTAATAAAATGAACTGGATGGGTTAGGAGTTTTAGATATGATATATGTATAATTATCTATTTAATGGTTTAATAGTTACTTTTGTATGTTATGTTATGAAATGTGCATTACATTAAGGGAAGAATCATGTATCATTTCAATTAATGTTGCTTATATATTTACTTTGTTGTTTCTTAGTAATGACGTTGAGATTACCCTAGGGAATAAGAACTTGAGATGTTGTGATTGATTCCACTTGTGCACTTAAATTTAATTTCATGCTTATAAAATGTATGTATTTCTTAAGTTTAGATGTTGTTGTATCTTTGAAAAAAAAAACCTCTATTTTTTTTGGTTAGTATGTTAGTTTCTCTAGGGTTTTCTTGGTAGGCATTATAGCTTACTTCTTTCGGAGTCAAGAAAGGTAGCCTAGATTTGTGTAAAAAAGAGTGATTAATATAATTATAGTGAAATATGATGGGTCAATTTGTGTAAGATGAAGTACTAATGTGTTGAAATAATTAGATTTTTTTTATATAAGTTAGATGTTTATGAGTGTATTTTAGGAGGTGTATTCTTCTTATTTTTATAGACTTTCAAGAAGGTTGGAACCGAGTGTTATTTAAAGAGAGTCTTTATTGAAGAATAAGAATTGAATAAAATATTATAAATGAAATTTCTCTCTCCCTCCCTATAAGATTTGAGTAGCATGCATTCTTATTAAAAATTATTTTCCTATTCAAAATGAAAAATCGTTAATGTAGATGGTAGTCTTTTAGTAAATTACTCTATCACATACCTCCTTTAGAGTCGAGAAAGATATGATAGATTTGTGTAAGAAATAGTGATTGATATAATTATAGTAGGATAGAATGGATTGATTTGTGTTACATGAAGTACTATTTTGCTTAAATAATTGGATTTTTTTGGTTAAACAATTAAATTTATTTTTTAGGAGGTGTAGTTTTCTTATTTTCATATAATTTCAAGAGGGTGGCCATTGTATGGATGCCATCATATTTCTCTCATTTCATGTACAATATTGACTCATTTTTCTATGTGTATTTGGTATCATCTGATATCACAAATGACAACAACAAACATCTTGCATTACAATTATGTAGTGCTTTCATGCTCAAATAATATTGTTAATCGTGTTTTTAGGGTGTGTTCATTAATAATTTGTGTGTATTACATATGTATATAAGACATCTTGCATGCTAGACAATCTTGTCTTCAAACATTTGTCAAGTCATTAAATCGATATTGTTATACAATTTGATAAAAGAAGAGTAATTATCCTTATCATGTATATATCATCAAACTTAATCTTCATGTGGGAAGAGATAAAGAAGATCAAGGTGAGTTGGAAATTGAACTAAGAAAATTTGTGAAGAGTGGATCCACTTAATAAGATAAAAAAATAATTGTAAAAATGAGGTAAATGATAGACAAAATATTCATTAATTCCAAAATATTTATCTATTTTTTACCAATATATCACATTATGTCACCCTTTCTAACTAAATATGTTTATTACTTTAATCTTATTATAAAATATTTAATCTACTAATAACATTTTCTAAACTCTTTAATGTAAGGTAAATTATGTTGCCTTATTAAATTTTGTAGGTGTGTCCTTTTACAATACTAAACATATATATATGTATATGTACATTCATAGATACATACATACATACATCAAGTTTAGTATCATAAAAGAACACACCTACAAAGTTTAATAAGATAACATTCAAAATAATGACAAAACTCAAAAGATACTAACTAATATGATATCAATAAAAGAAGATTTTGAAACAAATGAAAAGGAATTCTATTATCCCTCTTAATTTAACTCTTTATTTTAGTTTTCACATTTTATATTTATCACAATCTATTGTGGTTTTGGTAGTAATAGGTAGACTCTTCTGATGTAAATTTAGTATAGTAGAAAGACACACTTACAATATTCATAAAGAAGTTTAGTATGATAAGAAGACACACCTACAAAAATTTAATAAGACAACATTCCAAATAATGACAAAATTTAAAAACAAAATCCAAAAAATACTAACAAAATAAAACGATAAAACATATCAAGAAAAATTATGTTCTCCCACTTAGTTTAACTCTGACATTTATTACAGTCCATTACGTGTTGATAGTTATAGGTAGACTCTTCACATATAAATTTCGGTTTCAGCCCATTGGACAAGAATATAAGCTTGCTTGTTCACCCTAACCTTTGATTTTTGTATCTCTGGTATTTGCTGCTTGTCTTGCACGTTTCGTTGGTGAATGACAAAATCGGCAACTATTAAAATGGACTATTTTACAAGAACATGTTGAGTGAAAGAAATTGATCGTGATTTAAAAATTGATGTGGTAAGAGCCATCAGTAGACGGTAAATTCTTTAAAAAGGCTCGTTCAATGAGATTATTTGGTTTCCTAGTGCGAGAGGGAAGGATTCGAACGGAACAACACGACAAACGCGTGTGGCAAAGTAGGAGTTTTCTTGACTTGGAAAATACACAATTAATCGTAAATGTTATAATGGAGAGGAATTTGAGTGAGTTTGTAGTCCAATGGCGGAAGGGTAGGCTCTATTATTAGAGCTAACGACATGTTCTTTCGATTGCTTTTCAATCAATCAGGTTTGATGCCAATTTCTTCACATAAGTCGCCCGTGATGGAATATGAGTCAGACTGTGTCCGGAGGAGCAGGAACAATAGAGATAGATTAGGTGTGAACTATGGAGTATGGAGTGAGTGATTCGTGCAAGATATCCATGAGGAATCGCTTTCAAGTGGCAGTGGTGAAACTAATGGTGCAGGTGATGGCTTGTGCGGGGTTGCAGTCGGAATACTATCAAACTAGCTGTCCCAATGTGCACACACTCGTCAGAGACGCCGTTCGGGCGGCCATGCAGTCTGACAACATATTTCTTCAAAGGCTCGCTTTACTGCATATTTTTTCTGCATTTGAGACATGAAAAGCAAAACATAATACGTATATCTTGCAGGGCTGCGATGGATCGTTTCTGATCGATTCGAGCGAGGAAAATACGGCGGAGAAGGACGGCCCGCCAAATTTGTCAGTGCACGCTTTCTTTGTGATCGACAACGATAAAGGGAAATTGGAGTTTGCGTGTGCTGTTACTGTTTGCTGCGCTGACATCCTCGCTTTGGCTGCTGGAGACGCTCTTGTCTTGGTCCAATACTAATTAATATAGGTATTTTAGATATATCTCTTCCAAAAGTGATATATGAGGCATGGTTGATGGTTGATGGTTGTGCATGCAGGCACGAGGTCCAGACTGAGAAGTTCCTTTGGGGTGAAAGGATGGGAAATTATCGAGAGCCAAGGACACCACAGCCTTGTCCGCGCTGACCTTCAACATTTCGCACCCTCTTCAGAGCTTTTCTCAAAGAGGACTCTTAGCGCATGACCTGGTAGCTCTCTCAGGCAAGGCATTACATGCCTGCTTTTTCTAACCTTTATTCCGCTGTAGGGAGTCATACGCTGGGTTTCTCCCATTGCTCTTCGTTTCAGAACAGAATTCACAACTTTGGTAGCACAGAGGAGGTGGATCCGAGTTTGCACGCAGCCTTTGCTCAGATGTTGAGGAACGTATGCCCGGCTGGCAACACGCAAAAGAACGCAAGAGCAGTATTGGATTCCACTGCAAGTTGGTTTGACAACCAATATTACAAGAACGTGGTGGCGGGGAAGCGGATCTTCTCTTCTGATGCGGCGCTGTAAATGTAAATGTTGGAAGTGAAGTCCAATGGATTCCTTCCCTTTGCCGCCAAAAACTCTTGGTTCTTCAACTTCTATTTGTAAGCTCTTTAAGAGCTGGTTGCATATCATTTTGTGAGATGAATTCTGGAGCTGCAAGCAGTTGTGTGTACAAACCAGACTTGGTTATTAATATATTGATTCCCCTGCTTTAAGTGTGGACATAGGCTATTGCCGAACCACGATAAATCTATGTGTCTCATTTGTCTATGTGGTGAATTTATAATTTTGTTCTCTTTGCTCTTTTAAATTCATTTTTTAATCCTAATAATTGGTATCAGAGCGAGATTAGATCGATGTTCAAATTTTGATGGTTGAAATTCTTGAATCATGGAAGAAGCGAAGATAGAGAAGTTCTTCGGTCAGAGCTTTGGGTTATGGAAGGTGCAGATGGAGCCTTTGCTGATAAAGCAAGACCTTTCACTTGCGCTTGAAGGGAAAGCAAAGAAGCCAACTCGGATCGCTGATGAAGAATGGGAAAAATTAGACAAGAAGGCAAGAGCGGCATTTTTTCTCTCGCTGTCCAACAATGTTCTCTTCAATGTCACGGGTGATGCAACAACAAAAGATGTATGGGATAGACTCACAGCCATGTATGAAATGGCATCGACTGCCAATAAAGTGTTTATCATGAAGCGCTTGTACAAACTTAAGATGAAGGAAGGTTGTGCTATGGAAAACCACATCAATGAATTTAATACATTGATTAGTCAAGCGACTTCGATGGGGATGACACAAGATGATGAGAGCAAGGCTGTTTTCTTATTATGTTCTTTGCCAAGCAGCTAGGATGACGTTGTAACAGCAGTTAGCAAATCAATATCTAGTAAAAATAAGTTGGTTTTTAATGATGTAGTAGCTACTCTTCTCAGCGAGGATTTGAGAAGAAAGAATGATGAACCTTCATCCGGTGAAGCCTTAATAGTGGTTAGCACCGAAAATAGAGGTAGAAGTCATAATAGAGGGAGAAATAATTATCATAGACGTTTGAAATCAGCAAAGAGATCAAAGCCTAGAAACAGAAATGGTGATTGTTGGTTTTGTGGCAAAGCTGGTCATGTAAAGAAGGATTGTAGAAAATTCAAAATGGCACAAGAGAGGGTGCGAGACAGCGAAGCAAATATAGTCTACGATAAAGATGATAGTGTACTAATCCTTTCAACAACTGACACTACTCCGGATTCATGGGTGCTTGATTCCAGTGCCTCCCATCATGCTACCTCGTGTCTTGAAGCGTTCATTAACTACCATGAAGGTCATTTTGGAAATGTTTTCTTGGGAGATAACAAAGCTTGTGAAATTACAGGCAAAGGTGATGTGTTGCTACCATTAGAAGGTGGTAAAACATGGCTGCTCAAAGATGTTCGCCATGTCCCAAAATTGAAACGGAATTTGATATATGTTGGATAGCTCTTTGATCAAGGTCTTAATGTAAATTTTCTTCCGGATACATGGAAGGTAACACATGGTACCATGTTGATTGCAAATTGTAACAAAGTGGGTAGTCTATACATATTTAAGACTCATGGTGAAGTGGGAGTTACAATGGTGATTGAGGATAGCAAAGCGGATCTTTGGCATCAAATACTTGGGCATATTAGCAAGAAAGGACTCCATGTTATGCATATAAGAAATCAGCTTTCAGGCCTCAAAATTGTTAACTTAGCCTTTTGTGAACATTGCCTTTATGGCAAACAAAAGAGAGTCAGTTTTTTGAAAGGTGGGTGTGACACTGAGACAACACCACTGAAGCTTGTATAATCAGATGTTTTTGGGCCTACCGAGGTAACCTCCATTGTAGGAGCTAACTATTTTTTCACCTTTCTTGATGATTGTACAAGAAAAGTATGGATTTAAATATGCTTTCTAAGAAATCTAAAGTCTTTTCAAAATTAAAAATTTTCAAAGCTTTAGTTGAAAATCAGATAGGGCATAAAATTAAGTGCTTACAAACTGATAATGATGGAGAATTTTGTTTGCATGAATTTGATGATTTTTGTGCTGATAATGGGATTAGAAGAATTAAGGTTGTTCCCTTCACTCCCCAAGAGAGCAGTGCAGCCGAGAGGATGAATAGGACAATTCTTGAAAAGACACGATGTATGTTGTCAAATGCAGGTTTAGGCAAGGAATTTTGGGCAGAAGCATGTAACACGACAATGTATTTAATCAACCAAAGTCCCTCATCTAATTTGGATTTTGGTATTGTGAAAGAGGAATGGCAAGGGAAGAGGATTTCATAGTCGCATCTTCATGTGTTTGGATGTGAAGCCTTCTCGCATATACCCAAGGAGAAGCGAACCAAATTGGATCCAAAGTTGTTGAAATGTATTTTTGTGGGGTATAGTGAAGAGAAATTTGGTTTCATATTGTGGGATCCTACTCATAAAAGAATTGTTCACAACAAGGATGTCATTTTTCATGAGATTTATTTCCCCGTGCTAAAAGGTTCCAATGAATCAGAAAAAGAATGTCCCTATGTCTCTATTTCAAAATTCTGCTACCAGTGCTCTGCCTCCGGTCTCTCATCCAGTGGGAGCCCCTATGTCATCTACCATGGTTGAATACAATTCTCAAACTGAGAATGATGAAGAAGAAAGTATCTATTATGATAGCCCACTACCATTTGAAACAGCACATTGTAACATAGAAGAATTGGAGACCAATTCATAGCCTTCATGGGCTTGCAAGAAGATAGATGAAAGTGTCTTCAACCCGTTTGAGTCACGGTCTGCATCACAGTCATCTCTATTTGGACTGAACACCCTTGGGCGGCATAATCCATGGTGCCTTGCATCACAATCTCCACATCACGGAGCATACTCACCTTCATGGGCTCCCTGCAGGCCCTCATTCCAAGAGCTCTCCACCCCACTCTCTCCCACGTTCACAAGCCTCCACGAGCTTAGTGCCACCATCGCATGCCTTCCCTGCCAATGGTGATGTGGCAGCCTCCTCTCATGGACCCATCTCCTCCTATAGACCCAGCTCCCTGCTCACTCGCTCGATGTAGGCAAAGCAAAATGTCTTTGTGGGCTCATCCTCCCGTGACTTGCTTGCACACAATGTGGATAAGAATCCATAGACTGCTCATTGCCCTATAGACAGGGAAATTAACAGAGACACTACCGGGAAAATTAATGATGCGAGTGATATCGACTTGCATAAACAGAGAACACATAAATTGAATGAATTTACTACCTCAACAGAGAGTCAATTGAGGAAATCTACCAGATAGAGGCGACCTCCTACAAAGTTCTCTAACTATGACTTACTATTTTGTGAAGAAGTTGAGCCTACTTTGTAATTTATGATCAAACAAAGCCTGCAACATACAAAGAAGCTTGTAAAATTGCAAATTATGATAACTGGCATGTTACAATGTGCAAATAAATGGATGCACTATTGCAAAATCAGACATGGGATTTGGTGCCACTTTCGCCTGATAGAAAGGCATTAAGAAATAAGTGGGTGTATAAATTAAAAGATGAAGCCGATGGTCAAAAAAGATTTCGAGCAAGGCTAGTTGTCAAGGGATATTCTCAGTAGCAAGACCTCGATTACAAAGAAATTTTCTCAGCAGTAGTCAAAATGACTACCATCCGAGCAGTATTGGGCTTGGTCGCAGCCTAGGATCTTGAACTTGAACAACTGGATGTGAAGACAACATTTATCCATGGCGATCTTGATTAGGAACAGTTTATGCATCAGCCTGAAGGGTTTATTAAAAAGGGTGAGGAACACCTCTATTGTACATTGAAACGTTGTTTGTATGGGCTTGAGCAAGCCCACTGCCAGTGGCATCTTAAATTTGACAAATTCATGATTGATCACAAGTTTACTCGCAAAGAGTCTGATCCTTGTATCTATGTTAAAAAGCTTCCTAATGGCAAATTTTTCATACTTCTTCTTTATGTGGATGATATACTAGTGGCCGACACAAGCATGAGGATTGTGAGTGAATTTAAAACTCGCTTAGCAAAGGAATTTGCCATGAAAGATTTAGGGGCAACCAAGAAAATTCTAGGGATGACTATTTTTCGGGTATAGGAAAAAGAGAGAACTCAAACTATCTCAACGAGACTACATTAAAAATGTACTGGACAGATTTGGTATGGCGGATGTTAAGTCTGTTTGTGTACCTTAAGCTTCTCATTTTCAGCCGTCTTCTCAATTGTGTCCAAAAACACAAGAAGATGAGGATTTTATGAAGAAAATTCCATACAAATATGCAATTGGAAGTCTTATGTACACTATGGTGTCTACTCATCCGGAAATTGCTCATGTCGTGGGAGTGGTGAGCAAATTTATGGCTAATCTGGGCAAATCATATTGGGAGGTGGTCAAGTATATTTTGAGGTATCTCAAGGGTACTTCTGATTTTTGCTTATGGTTTGGGAAGGGCAAGGCAATTTTGCAAGGGTTTACTGATTCTGATTTTGCCAAAGATTTAGACAAAAGAAAGTCTACTTCAGCTTATGCTTTCACATTTGTCGAGGCAAAAGTTAGTTGGGCTTCACAATTATAACATACAGTTGCTCAATCGACTGTCGAGGCTAAATACATATCTCTTCCTAAGGGAGCAAAGGAGATGGTATGGTTGCAACTCTTGTTCAGTGAGTTGGGTTTAAAGCAATTGGATTTTGCTTTGTTTTGTGATAATAGCAGTGCCATCTTTATGACTAAACATCACACATCTCAGCCTCGGTCAAAACATGCTGATGTTTGCAGTCATTATGTTCGCCATATGATTGAAGAAGGCAAGTTTCATGTAGATAAAATTCATACCAACAAGAATCCGGCTGATGTGCTCAGTAAAGTAGTTAAGTGGGAGAAGTTTGATTTCTGCCAAGCTTTTCTCAGCCTTTCCAATAATTGATAGAAAGACTAAGTGGGGAACTCTACTTGTTGCAGCAGTTCATTGGCCTTCAGTGGGAGATTGTTGGAAGTGAAGTCCAACGGACTCCTTCCCTTTGCCGCTAAAAACTCTTGGCTCTTCAACTTCCATTTGTAATCTCTTTAAGAGCTGGTTGTATATCATTTTGTGAGATGAATTATGGAGCTGCAAGCAGTTGTATGTGTGTACAAACCAAACTTGGTTATTAATATATTGATTCCCCCGCTTTAAGTGTGGGCGTAGGGTATTGCCGAACCACAATAAATCTGTGTGTCTCATTTGCCTATGTTGTGAATTTATAATTCTATTTTCTCTGCTCTTTTAAATTTGTTTCTTAATCCTAATAGTAAACTGATGGAGGAACAAAGTAGTTGACTCACAAACATGCTGCCAGCCACCTTCTCTTCTACCGTGACTTTGTCAAGTCCATGGTAAAGATGAGTAGTATCCCTAGATAGGGGTCACTGGAAGTGAGGCTCAACTCTTGGAAGTTTTATTAAATATGCAAATTTGAACTTTCAGATAGAATTGAACTGAGAATTCGTAGATTTCTTCTAACTTGGTTTTTTTTAATCAAAATTTGATTACAATTATGTATCTGCTATGAATCTATTGAGTAACTTGTAATTTTCTGAAAATTTGTTAAATTATGAGCATCATGTTTTCTTCAATCTGATCATTTTATGAGGACAAATCAAGGTCAGGAACATTAAGCAAGTGCACATTATGTTCTTAGAATGATGTTGCAATTTTCATGAACTTATTTTATCTTTTTGTAATTGAATTTTACTTCCACTAAATGGATTCTTCTCAAACTCCTTGACCAATCTTAAATGATTGATTTTTATTTAGGACTTTTTCTAAAGTTCACCACTGTAATGTGTAGATTACAAGATTCATAATTCAACCAATTTATAACAATTAATGAAAATGTTGGCAAGATTTTAAATTTAGATATTAATATAATTTTTGTTTTAAATTTTTTTAAATGAAAATAATTCAGAGTAATTTTGCATTTACGTAATTTAAGGATGAAAATATTTTTTTAGGTATAAAGGATGATGTGATGAAGGTGTGATAATATCATCTTCAACTTTCCATGAAAGATATCATTTTACACACTAATCGATACATGACAAAGAAGATAGTCGACACATGTTTACTTTATCATATAAGGCATTAATGTATATGATAATGCCCTCCTAATTTGTTATCTCAATGGTAATATCAACTATGGTCTAATACATTGATCCAAAAACTTTCATCTAACTTACATTATGATTTTGTCCAGAATTTAAGGCCCACTCAAGGAACTATAAGGAAATTGGAAATGCTACTACCTAGAACAATCCTCTTTAAGACATGTACAATGAATTTTCTATTATGTTACCCTTTTTGTTAAATATTTTAATGAATTTCATTATATTTACATGCCACAAGTTCTTATCTCCTATCTCAATTCTTGGAGAGAAAAGTTGGAAGTAGTGGTAACCCCTGTACTCACACTTCATTTCTTCTACTAGTCAGTTTCCTTGGATGGATTAAAAAAAAACATGAAAATTCATTAAATATTTAATAACACATATATAAAATCCATATGTACAATTAAAATACTCATATTTATTTCATAAAATTACTTTCAAGAAGGGGAAAGCATCTTAAATAATGATATTGAAACCAAGGTAGGATATAGTTGAAAATCATAAATGAATAGGAAAATATGAAGCAAGCAAGGGCTAATATGTTAGGATGCCTCATGCATGACTACTAAATGGAAACATTCTCAAGGGTCTACCTAATATTCTACACTATGGTTGTTAAAGACTATATGAAAATTTGTACCCTTTCCTCTTTTAGAATAGAGAATTTTAGAAGGAAACTCCAAGATGTTATATTTTGGGATTCTGAGATGATGTGTACCTTAGAAAAATTTCATATAAAGGGAAAAAATTGTCTAAATCCCAAAAGGGTAATTATATATAAAGAATAGAAAATATTCAAATGAATGATTAGTCATAAAATGAGACTTAGGTCTATGATCACTTAATGTATGAGTTACTAAAGTCTTGAATTTCATAACTATGGAATAAACTAATATATCGTGTCTTCATATTTATGCGTGCCACTTACTAAGTAAACAATAAAATAGACTTTCAAAGATGCATACCCCAAAATATTAAATAACCATCAATCACTAGGAAAAGGGCATAATGATTAAGTGATATCTTTTTAACTAGTTTCTTGGAATTTCAAACATGAAACATTTTAAGGTTAGGGTAAATGATCAAGACTCAAATTTAGAGGTATATTTTACAAAGTAATGGACTAAATTCATTCTTAATACTTCAAACCTAGAATTATTTAGTATTAATAACTATAAGTGACTAGGGTTTAGGTTTATCATTTGTGCAATATTAAATGAAACATAATTTCTAGGTCATTGGAAAAATGAAAATGAGAATAAAACAAGAAACTTGGTCTGCAATTTGAAGGCGATCTTACCTAGGATTCACCGCAGTACAAGGGACCTCATATAACCTCCTCCACCACCGTAAGTTATTCTTTCCTTTCTTGCATTTTATCTTCTTTTAATTCTTGCTTGTGTTTGGTGTATTTATTTTAGTTCGTGCAGTATGGTGCATTAATGTGCCTATATGAATGGAAATATGATTAATGGGGAAATTAACTTGGCTCACCATGCCATTAATAATGAGGTTGCCCTTGCAAATGGCATCAAATCCATTAAATCCGCTTTGACTGAAACACCATTTTCTATTCCTGAATTTGTGAAATTTGATGCACGAATTTGGTTTCTCTTTTTGTAGGTAATGGAAAATCAAGAGGAGGAATAGGTAAGAAAGCTACCCCTTTTGTCTCTTGTCTTAATATTTCTCCTTATTCCAAAAACATCAATCTTCTAAATAATTAGAAGTATCATTTGAAAAATGTTGTTGTGTCTTGCAACCATGGATGTCACTAAGTGCCTGACCCACAAACTTTTAGATGAATGGTTTAAAAATATTTGGATTAAGAGATTAGGGTTTCAATTTTTCTTTTGGAAAATTATTCAAAAGGGGCTCTTTATTTTTGTTTTAAAGACTCTAAATACTAGGTAGTAGTGGTTAAAAAGAAATTCTAGTCTATTTGAAACTGTATGTTTAGACCTCTCAAGTAGTCACCTGATGCTATTTCAAATGATATATTGGCCTTATATTTCCTTAGATGGATTATGTAAGACAATTCAAATAACCAAAAGACAGCTAAGAGGGGAGGGTGAATCACTTGTCACAAACTACCAGAACATTAATAATTAAAACTTTAATACCAGAATGCTTAAACCAAATCTTGGAATAACAGTTAAACCAATTAAGCATAAGCAATAATCAAAAAATAAATACCATCCACATGACACCAATATTTATACGTGGAAAACCCGGTAAAGGGAAAAACCATGGTGGGAAGCCTACCCACAGTCAAATAATACTTTTGCAGTAAGTATGTGAATTATAATTGAGGGGCCTACACTTACAGGAAGGCCAACATCCTAGAGTGCATTGCCCATCACAAAAGGAGTCTCAATGACTACATAGAAATCTAGACTACAATCTAGAGAAGTGTTTGAACTGCAAAGATAGCATCTCCTATGCCTAAGTACAGTTTAGGTTAAGCTCTATACTGGAGGACTAAATCATCTTACATAAATCTAGTTTGATCTCCAATGATCGACCAAATCCCATGCCTGAATGATATTACATTATTCGCACATTACATTCCTTTTTCATAATCATGATCTGATCTACAATGAGATCTTACATCTATATATACAAACCCTCGACCATAAACAATCAGGTTGGCTACTAGACAATAAACCAATTATATATTTACAAAACATGTTGGCCTTAGACCAAACAGATAATATCCAACACATAAGACATCCTAGAAACACATCAAGAGGTCCAATCCACACATTACATTAACCCGGTCCATAACCTAGATCAAATGGGACCCAATATAGGTCCACACGCTAAAGCAATGATCTCCATCTACCAAGTCTCGAACATGATCAACAACAACATCCTAAATCTCCACCAGAAGCTGCACCAACACCACTTATGCAATTCATCAAAGATCTTCAACAAAAGCTTTATCAGTGAAACCCTTGCCGGAATCGTAGGCCAAGCTTCTAAGAAAATAGGATAGCATCTAATCACCAGACCAAAACCAAATGATTGAATACAATCAAAAGTATCATGAATAAGCCAATTCCATAACCAAATCATATCAGAGCCTACCAGATCATACCAGATCCAAACCAACCAGGAACTACTCAACCTACCGAGACCAGAAGGGTGTCAGTAAAGTATCCAGATAGCTAGTGTTGAAATCAATGACAAAACATCAATGTAGCACATAATTAATTCCTCCAAATGGCCAACAATCTCCCCCTTTGGCATTGATGACAACACTAGATGTGAAAAACATCTAAGTACCAAGAAATGTCAAATAAATCTCCCCCAATGGAAGACAACCAACAATCTCCCACATAAAGATATAGCAATGAAGTTCTGAGATAAAGACCAAACTCCCCCTATGAGTGATATCTTTGTAAAGCTCTGAATTGCACATATATCTCCCCCCCTAATGTATTCAACTCCTTAATATTTTCTTTTTCACATCAATATCTCTCCCCCATTGACATCAATGCCAAAAATCAGACAAAAATATCAAAGAAAAATCATAAACCACTGAATCACAAAGCTAGCTACCCCCCCTGAACAATAGCATCCCCACATCAGTGCCAAAATGAAAAATATCTTTGGTAATGCATACCAGACTGATGCCAAACCACATCAATCAAGTCTCTATCGGAGGGACGGAAACCCCTAACCTATCTCTTAGGTACTCAAATGATCCTTTAGGCAAAGGTTTAGTGAAAATATCTACAATTTGTTCTATAGTGTTCACATAAACCAATCTAACTTCATTTGCTTCCACCTTTTCCTTCAAAAAGTTATACTTGATAGATAAGTGCTTTGTCTTAGAATGAAATACCAAATTCTTTGATATATCAATAGCAACAAAGTTATCAAAGTGAATAACTATCGATGCATCATAATCCACCTTTATATCCTTCAACATTTTCTTCATCTATAAAACTTGTGTACAATTAGTAGTAGCAGAAACATACTCAGCTTCAGCAATAGATAAATAAGTACATTAAACCAACTTCTTTCCAAGAAAGAAAGCTCCACCGGAAGTACTTTTCCGGTCATCTATATATGCACATAAACTAAAGTCATCATTCTTTAGGGTACCACAAACCATATTTTGATGTACCTTGTAAGTAGCTAAAAATCCTTTTCACTGCACTCTCATGATTTTCTCTAGGATCACTCTGAAATCTTGATACAATACAAACAACATTCATTATCACAGGCCTAGTCTAAGTCAAATAAAGCAGACCTTCAATCATATATTTGTATCTAGTAGGATTTATCGGTGCAGAAACATCTTTTCTTGTCAATTTCTCACTTGTAACAATAGGAGTACTTACCGGTTTAGAATCTCCCATACCAAATTTCTTCAACAATTCCCTAGCATACTTAGTTTGACAGATGAAAATACCTTTGTCAGTTTAAGTAATCTGCAAACCTAAGAAAAAATTAATTTCCCCAATCATAGACATTTCAAATTCTTTCTTCATATTGTTAGTAAATTCCTTACACAACTTATCTTCACCTCCAAATATGATGTCATCAACAAATACTTCAATAATTAGTATATCATCATTAGTGATCTTATAATATAAATTACTGTCAGCATTACCCTTAGTAAAACCAAGCTTCAAAAGATATTTATCCAACCTTGCATACCAAGCTCTAGGTGCCTGTTTCAATCCATATAAAGTTTTCCTTAACCTCCAAACCGTGTTTGCATCATTTGATAGTGAAAAACCATTAGGTTGCTCAATATAAAATTCCTTATCAAGATTCCCATTCAAAAATGCACACTTAACATCCATCTAATAAGCCTTGTAGTTTTAATGGGCAACATAGGCAAGAAATAATCTTACATCTTCAATCCTAGCTACAGGTGCAAAAGTCTCTCCATAATCAATTCCTTCCTTCTGAGAATATCCTTTACAAACCAATCTAGCCTTATTCCTTACAACTTGACCATTTTCATTTAATTTATTCCTAAAAACCCATTTAGTTCCAATAGCATTCTTACTTTTAGGTCGGGGAACCAAATTCCATGTGTTATTTTTCTCAATCTGTTCTAATTTTTCTTCCATAGCTTTCAACCAATATTCATCTTTACATGTCTCAATTATTGATATTGGTTCAACTTGTGAAATTAAACATACCTCATTAGTTGTCAATCTTCTTCTTGTCATTACTCCATTGTTCTTATCGCCAATGATATGATCTTCTGAATGATTCAATCTCACATGCCTAGGAGTCTTCTGACTCTTTGTTCCTCTTCCCAGTTCTTCAGTTACTGTAGAATTTTTTGATACTGTCGGATTATCTGGTTCAACACTCTGTTCCAATAAAGGTGCTACCAGTTCAGATATAAGCATTTCCACTACCAGTTCCTTCTCATAAACTATGATTTGACCTTTATTCAGCTCATCCACTTTGACATTAGCACTCTCCACAATTCTCTGCAATCTCTTGTTATAGCATCTATATGCCTTTCTTTCATTAGAATAACCAAGAAATAGGCCTTCATCATATCTAGGATCAAATTTGCCAATGATATCATCTCTCCTAATATAACATTTACTACCAAAGACTCTGAAATACTTAATTGTAGGTGTATTGCCAAACCATAATTCATAAGGTGTCTTATTGGTTTCGCCTTTGATATGTACTATGTTGAATGTATAAACTATTGTGCTCACTGCTTCTCCCTAGTAGATATGACGTAGACTAGCTTCCATCATCATTGTTCTAGCAGCATCTAAGATAGTTTTGTTCTTCCTTTCCACAACTCCTTTCTGTTCAGGTGTCTGGGGAACAGAAAATTGTCTTCTTATACCATGCTTCTCACAAAATTTATTAAACTCACCGGATGTGAATTCTCCACCATGATCTGCCCTTAAATATTTAATCTTCAATCCTGTCTCAGTTTCCACTTTAGCCTTAAAGATTTTAAACTTTTCAAATGCTTCATATTTTTTCCTTAGAAAAGTAACCCACATCATTCTAGAATAATCATCAATGATTAGCATGAAGTATCTATCACCTTGAAAAATTTTAACTCTATCAAGGCCACACAAATTAGTATGAATAAGATCAATAACATCATTAGATTTATCTTGTATACTCCTAAAAGAGGTTCTGACCAGTTTACCCATTTGAAATTCTTTACATACCGGATTATAGGGCTTCACAATCTTAGGTATATCTCTAACTATATACACCTAAAAATGGTCTGAAGATAATTAATTAAATAAGCAATTATTTAATTAATCCTCCTCCCCAATTTAATTGAATTCACTAAGCAATTTGATTAAATTTCCCCTTTCATCTACTTATTAATAAATCTAAGGATTTATTTAATAGGTTCATTTCAATAACCCCCTTTGATTAATTAATTCAAATTAATTAATTCCCCCCATCAAAATCATTTCTTCTAAAATCCTTTAATTAATTAAAACAAATCAAATTCATGAGGGTGTTGAAATTAATTAGTGTATTATTTGAATTTTTAAATTCAAATTCTCCTAACTTCTACCACTCCTAAACCTAACCCATTCTACCTACCCACATGTCCCTTTTCATTCAACATCTTCTAGAACCTTTGTGACACCTGTCACTAAGTGTTCCCTTTCATCTAATCTCTTATAGAAACCTCTTGACACTTGTCACCATATAGATGATAGATGTTCCCTTTAATCCAATTCCCTTTGCCAACCTCCTCCAATTTAACCATTGATATCTTCAGATCAATCTTGACCATTGATTCTTGCCACCTCACCCCTAGCCTTGGGAAATCCTATAAATAGACCTCATTTTGGAGCACAAAGGGTCCCAATTTCATATCATTTTGATTCATCTCATTTGCATTCAAGCATTGTTACTATAGGCATCTAGCTTCTAGTTTCTCATTTCAAGCATTGTTATCATGTTCAAATCTTAGCTTAATTGCATCTTCATTCTAGCCTATTTTCTAGAATAATCATGAAATCATGTAGCTTAATTATTCTATTCTTGCTAGATCATCCATCTTCATCATTTAAATCCTCCATCCAAGTGTAGTCAAGTCACTGGAATTTACATAACAAGATCTGAGAGAAAAATTCATACTCGCATTTACTAGGAGGCGATAGATCACTTGGCTATGGTTTTGTCTTTCTTTGATTTAATTCACTAACCATTGCTTGTAATGATTTATTGAGTGCATTGTGATTCCAGGTACAGGTACACTTTACAGAGACCAACATTTTGGCGCCCACCGTGGGGCAGAAATCATCATTTTCGGCCTCTCAAGCTTCAACAAATATCAATCTCCATCGGACCTTAATCAGAATGTCGTATGAGATGATTTTCCAAGTCTTATGAACTACCTTTTAGTCTGGTATGAAACCTCATCCTGTATCATACGAACTAATTCCCTTGTTGTACGAAGTCTAAATTCATGTCGTACAAATTTTGACTAAGTGAATTATGTGTCGTACAAACTGATTTGCATTGTCATACGAGAGCTAAATGTGTGTCGTACGAATTTCTGGCTGCAAAATCCTATGTCATATGAGTTCATTTTGGTCTTTATGTGAAATCTAAATTTTTATCATACTAAGTGAATTTTGTGTCGTATGAGTCTCTATATCTGCAATTTTTAACAGACTGCATTTTAGGGTTTTCTGGTTTTAATTCAGGATTTTCTAATGCTAACTCTGATCTGTTTATGAGATTTTGGCAGCCTAACTCTCTTCTGCAGGATGATTTAAGAAGATATGCTTGTCAAAGACATAATTCAAAACACAAATCATGACTACTAACGAATTTATTTTGCAGGTTGCCTATGAATATGACTAAACTTTGTGTATTCATTATTGTTTTCTAGGCACACTTCAATTTTGCTAAAGAAAATGAACAATCATGTATTTTGTGTCTTTGATGATAGGCGAGTATGCTCTCACCTTTCTTAGGTGATCAAAAAGCTAGACTCATCTTTTGCTTTCATTAGTGCATTTCTTTAGCAGGCCTGCCCTCCCGAGGAGTAATAACTCTTAGCCATTAAGGTTGGTGAGAGGGGAATGACCTAAGTGGGAAAGGCTAACGCCAAGTAATCCAACCCACTATTAAATAAATGTGTTTTTGATGAAAATCAAAGAAATGACAGTGCTTGGGAATAGCTCTCCTCCATACCTTCAGGTATATCAAACCTTGGTTTTCAAGGCTGGGAGACCTCTTAATTGAGTTTATACCCTGACACGCTGAATGGATCCCTTACTAGTGTCGATTAAAATAGAAGCTACCTGATTCAGCTCCAAAAGGGTGATAATTGTTGTGGAAGAGAGATAGTAACTCTCCCAAGACACTTTCCATATCATGCCCCCATTCGTTGAGAATCCATTGCGTGAGACTCAGCGGTCGTATTCTGATTAACTATTAGGTGTGTACCTAAGTCAACAAGAAAAGGTTTTCATTCTCAGCCAACTTCCTTAGGGTTTAGCTTGATTATGAGTCACGTATCACATCATGTGTTTGCTATGTACTCATCCCTAAATTGAAAAATCAAACACTTAAAACTAGAAAGCCAAAGTAAAATATCAAAATTCGGTGATCAAAACTCAAACAAGCAAACAATTTTTATCATTGTTCAAATACCAGTCGTACAAGTCAAGATTCTATGTCATATTGCTTGATCTTCTATCGTACAAGTCAAGATTCTATGTCGTACGAAACACTGCTTTGCACATGAAATCACTAGTCTGTCGTTCTGTAGTATATCTCTTGTCATTTTAGGCTTTATAATCTGTCGTACGAAACTCTGCATTTGTCAATCCAAAGTTGTGTCCTACATGCCTGTTTTAGATTTGTCATTTCTTCCTGATCAATTTGCAGTAAACATAAACACTTGTTATCTATCAATCTGTTTTTAGATTGTCATCTTAGTTCACTTGGTCAAGTTATCATCCATGAAAATCAGACCTTAGAAAATATACACCTTAAAATTTTCAAGTGCTCACCCCAACAAGTTCAAGATCTAAACATCTCAAAGTGCATTATCACCCTCTTTGGTAAACTGATCACTCAAACATAGTTTCTCATAAAGATCAATCATCCTTTATCACGAAACTAAAATTTTTGGTCAGGATAACTTTGTCCCACATCATAGGATATATCGTTCCTACTAGACTTGGTTCTTATCAGATCATCACCATTGCACTCCTAAATTGAAGATCGAAAAACTTGTAAACTTTTAAACACTTGAATTCTCTTTTAGTGTCATATCACTCTATTGCCTTGAAAATTGACTGTTGATCACTTACCCAAAGCAACCTTTGGGACAATCGAATCCTAAGCAAAATAACACATGTGTATGCCCGTTCTAACTAGAGCTTATAAATGAAGGATCGCAGAAACAAAAATTGAAACATTGGAAACAATCAAAGAACACAAAATCATGGAACATGAAGATGAAATACAAGTGGAAGGAGAAATAAAAGATCAAAACATCAGAGACATCAAGAAATATCCCCAATTCGACAAATTTATGCATAAATTGTTGCAGGAAGAAAAAGAAAAATACTTTCTAATGCTAGCCAAATCTGGTGCTACACTTCCCTAATATTTTGATGTGATTGACACAAAAGAAAAGTGACCCTCCTAATAAAAAACAATATGAGTACATCTTTGGTCTTCTCATGAATGACACATCAATTCCCAATAACACCAGAACCAATGAAGAAACCAGCATACCTAGAAGAGAGGAAGTAGAAATCTTGAGTAATATTCAATTCAGTGAGGATACAAGAAGAGCTAGAGATGAAACAAGAAGAGATCCCAATCTTCCTAGAATGCAAAATCATGGTCATGCAAGAAAAAATCATGTTGATAATTCTATCATGACTCTCACACAACAACTGCAAGCAATGCAAACACAAATCCAAGAGATGCAAAGAGGAAATGTTAGATGATACTCACTTCAAGAAATCTATCCTTAACCTTTTGACAGAAATCTAAACATAATACCATTTCCTATAGGTTTTGAAACTCTGAGATATGAAAAATACGATGGAAGCACTGACCCTCAAGATCATATACGAGAATTTTGCACAATGAGTATGGAGGTTTCACATGAGGATACTACTTAATGAGACTATTTCCGAAAAGCTTAACTGGACTAGTTATGGAATGGTTCCAAACTTACACCTGGAATCAGATCATTTTCAGAGTTGGTGGATAAGCTTGTTTCACAATACTCCTACAACATACAACATGAAGTAACAATGCTAGACCTATGTAGCACTAAAAAAAAAAGTGGAGAACCCTTCATGACATTCTTACAACGATGGAGACGCCTAGCATCGCGATATCCTCATACATTACCAGAGTATGAAAAAATGGACATATTCATTGACAACTTAAATGATCAAATGATTTATTACTTAAAATTGCAAGAAAATCAAAGCTTTGGAAAAATGGTTGATAATGGAATCAGAATGGAAGAAGCCATGATAAAGAAGGGTGAGTTGAAAATATACAAAGAAGGAGTCCATCCTCCTAACAACAACAATAACAACAACCACAATGATAAGCCAAAATTTTGGAATAGAAATCTAAATATCATCAATGATGGAATAGTAGATAACAACAATGTGAAACCAAAGCAACCAGTTTTCAATTTATCTACTCACTCGGTAGCAGCACAATAAAACAAAAATCACCAAAGAGCAACTATCAAAACTTTCTTTCAAACACAATTCACAAACATTGGTGAACCCCTTGGATCAGCACTAAAGACACTACTTGCAAACAAATTGATCACTTTACCAGAAGAAAGGAACTACGAACCTCAAATCAAACCACCTTGGTGGAATGATAATCAGTATTGAGATTTCCATCGAAACAAGGGACATCTCACAGATAATTGTCAAAAGTTGAAACATGTCATACAAGACTTAATTGATAATGGCGTAATAACTATGGATGGATATACAAAAAATGAATCTCATACCACCTTTAAAACTCCACTTCCAAACTATGAGAAAGGTGAATCATCAACAACAAATAATGGTAAGGGTAAAGAAAAGTTAAACTATGCTCATACATATGACAATGTGGTGAATGTGATTGTAGTTAAAGAAAAACAAAATCAAAAACATGCTCAGGCTATCACAAGAAGCAAAGTCAAAGTTGTTTTGTTGGGTCCTACAACAAACACATCATCCACTACAGAAAAACAATAAAATCTAGTGGAACAATTGCAAAAAACACCCACCCAAATATCAATCTTAGAGCTTTTAAAACTTTCAGCCGCACACAAGGAGATTCTTGAATGAGCATTAGTAGATACCATAGTATCCAAAGACCTTGATATTGATCAATTCCAAGCCATGGTGGGACACCTCACAACCCCTCATTTCTTATCATTCACTCACGAAGATGACATATCCTTGCAACATCCTCACAATGCTCCTTTGCATATTGAAGTCCTTATTCACAAAACCTGAGTAAAACATGTTCTAATAGACGGTGGAGCTGGCCTAAATATTTGTTCATTAAGTCTTGTTCATGCCTTAGGATATTCAAAAGATACAGTTGATGTTCAGAAAAGGATCACTATAAAAGGCTATGATGAAGAAGAATGTTCCTCCAAGGGAATTGTGATACTACCAATCAGAGTGGGACCTCTACAAAAAGACATAGCATGCCAAGTTCTAGACTTGGACCTATCATATAATGTGCTCCTAGGGAGACCATGGATACATGACTTGCAAGTAGTCCCATCAACATATTATCAATGTGTCAAATTTCCCTACGAAGGACAAGAAATCACAATATCTACAGATGCAAATCCATTCCAATATTGTAGCAATCTAAAAATGGCTCAGGAAGTAATTGTTCCTCATAATAGGGAAGCAACATCTTCGAACACACAATCCAAGGAAAAATCATTCACCTCTATTCTATCAAGTATGGAAAAACAAATGCATCTAAGAGACTGAGGGAATGGAGAATACTCAATATCACAATTACCACTTTCTCCTAAATCCTTGGGAAAACCACCAAGCTCTAAACAAAAACCAGCTATGAAACATCTTCCAATATTTGATGGAGCATTTATTAGTGTTGGAACCTTATCAGAGGAGACAAAAGACAAAGATGTGCTACTGTGGCTATACAAAGATGAAGAAGTTCAACAAAAGGTCAAAAATGTCAGAATACCTACAGAAAAATATGGAAAAGGATTCAACATTCTTCGAAGGATGGGATACACTGGGAGAGGCCCTATAGGAAAAAGAAAAGAAGGTATCTCAGAACCTATTCAGCCTCATACTCAGCAAACTATAGACAAAATAGGTTTAGGGTATGGACAAGTCACTCTACCAGAAGACACATCTTTTAGTCAACAACAAGAGGAATATGAAAACATATAAGAACAACTGGCAATTGAAAGGGAAGAAAAATCTACTCAGAAACAATCACAAGCAAACACAAAATGGCAAAAGAAGCAAGCTTCAAATCAACAAGAGAAACAAACTAAAAACATCTCTCAAGCAACATTAAATCTCAATCAGAACAAGAAAGAAGCTAATATAAGCTCAGGAGAACTCATAGAAAAATTTACAAAACTTAATCTCAGTCCTAAAGAGGTTGAATATGAAAGAAGAAAAAGTATAGCCAAAAAAGCAGAAGAAATGTTATATGACCAAATCTGTAGACTACAAGCTGCAAGTGATACAGACTCTACTGAGTGGGAATAGGATTCCTATCACTCTGAAGAATTAGCTGAAGAAAAATACTTTGAAGGAGATGTAGAAGTTGATATAGTTCACACGTATGTAGGACAAACGTCAAGAACTAGTTCACTTGAATTAGAATCACATTCGGCTAACTTGGACTTAACCGAGGATGATCAGGAACTTCTGACACGAGATCATTCTAATGAGAGTACCGTTCTAGACATCGACACACATGTTGAAAACTTTGATACATCCATCATGATCCTTGAAACCCTTGAAACAGACCAACCTGAAGATCCCTTACCTCTAATCCACCCCAAGCTTATTCATTGGGAAAATGAAGGACATACTACTATTGATACCTTTCCAAATGACCTTGCAATATCTATATATCTTAATGCAATTGAACCCGTAACAACTTTAACCAGGAATTTCAGCAACGCATCTTCCAGTCAAGTGGGTGCCAAATCTCCTAGTCACAAAAGTGAAAATAAAGAAAACAATATCACGTCTAATGTTGAAAACCATTTCTTGGCAACATTAGACCAGGAAAAAGTAAAAACAAATGATGCATCTAATGGTGAAAACCTCCTTGAGGCACCGGAAGATGGTAGATTTGACACTTTACCTGAGCACTATCAAGAAAGATCATCCATTTTGATTGAACCAACAGAGGCAGTTAACATTGGCACAATAGAGAAACCAAAGATTCTTCATCCAGCAACATCTTTATCAGAGGTAGAAATGCAACAGTATATGGAATTATTCAAACGAAGGCAAATCAATTTCACTTGGTCATATGCAGACATTCCAGGGTTAGATCTAGAGCTTATTATGCATCACTTGAATGTTAATCCAGGAGCCAAACCAGTCAAACAAAAGTTAAGGAAAATGCATCCTCATATTGCTCTTCTAGTCAAGGCAAAACTAAAGAAATTACTGGATGTCGGATTCATCAGACCTGTATGGGTATCCAACATTGTTCCTGTTTCAAAACTAGATAAAATCATCAAAATATGCACAGACTTCAGAGATCTTAATAACGCATGTCTCAAGGATGACTTTCCTTTGCCTAACATTGACATCATTGCAGATTTAACTACTAGACACTCTATGTTTTCTTTAATGGATGATTTCTTCAGATACAATCAAATCAAAATAGCACCCGAAGATCAAGAAAAGATAGCTTTCACATGTCCATGGGGTACTTTCTGCTAGAACGTCATGCCTTTTGGATTAAAGAATGCAAGTGCTACATATCAAAGAGCTATGACAACTATATTTCATGACATGATGCATACATTCATGGAAGACTATGTGGATGACATATTAACTAAATCATACAACAGAGAAGAACATATAGAGATACTGGAAAAGATCTTTGACAGGTTAGAACAATACAAGCTAAGGTTAAACCCTAAGAAATGTACCTTTGGTGTTACTTCAGGAAAGCTATTAGGATACATTGTTTCAGCAAGAGGAATCAAAGTAGATCCAGCTTAGGTTAAAGCAATCATGGAAATGGCATCTCCCAATAATATCAGTCAACTAAGATCACTACAAGGAAGACTCCAGTCAATCAGAAGATTTGTGGCTCAATTAGCAGATAAATGTCAACCATTTACTCACCTATTGCACAAACATGTTAATTTTAAATGGGACCATCAATGTGAAGAAGCATTCAACAAGATCAAGGCATATCTCATGCAACCACATGTTCTAATGTCACCAATTCTAGGAAAACTATTATTACTCTATGTATCAACTACCGAAGCATCATTGGGAGTTTTGCTCACACAACAGGATAAGGAAGGAAAAGAATGAGCCATCTACTACATCAGCAAAACACTAGTGGGATATGAGATCAACTATTCATCAATAGAAAAAGCATGCTTGGTAGTATTTTTTGCTTCTCAAAAACTATGACACTATCTACTATCTCACTCCATCAAGTTAATAGCTAAAATCGATCCTCTAAAGTATTTGCTCAGTAAAGCCACATTAACATGACGACTATCAAAATGGATCATGATTCTAAGTGAGTTTGATATCGAATATGTTGATAGAAAAGCTATCAAAGGACAAGTTATTGCTAACCAACTAGCAGAAACACTGCTTCAAGATGACCATCCTCAACAAATTGAATTTCTTGATCCTGATATCCTAAAAGTCACAACAAAAACATGGCAATTATACTTTGATGGCTCATATACACAACATGGATCAAGAGTAAGAATTCTATTCATCACACCACAAGGGCATACAATCTCGAAAGCATATAATTTCAGCTTTCGATGCACAAACAATATAGCAGAGTATGAAGCATTGGTAACAGGTATCAAAATGGTTGTAGAATAGAATATAATACAACTTCAAGTCTTTGGAGAGTCCCAACTCGTCATTAATCAGATTAATGATGACTATCAAATAAAAGATGACAAACTCATGCCTTACAAAAAGATGGTTGATGATATCAAGAAGTACTTTGTAGAAATAACTTTTGAACAGATTCCAAGAAATGATAATAAAGTAGCAGATGCCATGGCTACACTTGCTTCTCTATTGCAGACACGGGAAAATCAAGAGTGTTATGAATTCCTGGTTGAAGAGTTGTTTCATCCCCCCTTTAATTGTCCTGATTCCCAAACCATCTGTCAACTTATTGGACACGATTCCTCCCACTATGGCCAAACTTACACATACCTGAAAGATAACATCTTACCTCTTGACTTATCAAAGAACCAAAAGAGAAACTTTATTCGCCAATCATGCCATTTTACTCTCGTCACAGATACCTTGTTTAAACAAGGTCTAGATGGTACTCTCTTACGATATCTCGAACAAGAAGAATTTGAGAAAGCCTTACATGAAGTCCATAACGACATTTGTGGCACTCATTCAAGTGGTCTTACCTTTTCAAAAAAACTCATACGCTTGGGCTATTATTGGTCGACTATGGAATGAGATTCTTTTAAAATAGAAAGAACATGCAAACAATGTCAAATCCACGAGAATTTGATTCATGCACCAGCACAAGAACTTCATGCTTTAGCAAAATCTTGGCCTTTTTGTCAATGGGGTCTTGATTTGGTAGGATAGATAAATCCTTCTTCATCTAATGGTCACAAATTAATCCTGGTAGCTACATAATATTTTACAAAATGGATTGAGGTGGTACCTCTCATCAACATCACAGGAAAACAAATTGCTACATTTATCTTGAACTATATCATCTGCCGCTATGGAATATCAATGACCATTATCATCGATAATGGGTGACCATTCAAGAATCAAGATGTCCAAGAGCTATGAGAGAAGTTCAAAATTTAGCACAGATTCTCCACACCATATTATCCACAGGGAAATGGGCAAGCAGAAGCATCTAATAATACTATTCTGAAAATCCTCAGAAAGATAGTGAACAATGTTGGAAGAGATTGGCATATTCAACTAAACCCTACTCTATGGGCTTACCATACCAATATCCGCACACCGACATGTGCCACACCTTTCTCTCTTGTATATGGATCAGAAGCCATCTTGCCAATCAAAGTAGAGATGCCCTCTCTACGTGTGTCACTAAAAGGTCTCATCCTAGATGAAGAACAAAGAGTATCTAGACTGCAAGAGTTAGAATTGATCCAGGAATGAAGACAAAATGCCTTTGATCATTTAAAGGTATATCAGCAAAGAATGTGTCAGAGCTATAATCACAAGGTAAAACCATGAATCTTTCAAGTAGGATAACTAGTGCTAAAGGAAAATCCACGCAACAAGGCAGATTGAGAGAAGAAAGGAAATTTGAACCAAATTGGTTAGGTCCATTTGTCGTCACAACAGTATTTGGATCAAGAGCATATTAGCTATCAAAACAGGATGGAGATCAACTTGAAGAACCCATCAATAGCATGCATCTGAAAAAGTTTTATGTCTGGAAAATAAAATAAAATAAAAAACAATGAAAAAATGAAAAAAAATCAAAAAGAGAGAAAAAGCAGAAAAATCCTAAAAAGTGAAAAAGAAAAAGAAAAAAAAAATCAAATATCAGAAAAAGTGCAATAAAAACAGATGGTGAGAACCTGGCAAATAGGCGCTATCTATCTGCTAGCTCTTCCATCTATTAGTTCATGTATTTTTCCGCTTGCATTCATTTTCCGTCAGCGCTATTTATATCCATCATCAAGCATTTGTAATCGCAGCTTCTCTCTCACCATGGTTTAGATCATTGGATATATCATAACGCCTTTGTTTTGAGGCTTGGGGTAAAATCCTGCACTTAGTTGGGGGAAAAACTCTTGATCATTTTGAGCTTAATCAAACAAGTAGAACAAACAGTTAGACAACTCTTATCAAGCAAAAACTGAAACACATCCGACATTGAACACAAGATCAAACTATCAATTATCAAGCTATCACAAAATCAATCTAAGAACATCACACACTTTTCAATGGATAATATCTTTTGGATAATGATTGTAACATGATTGTTCAACTTTTATATAATTTTTTTTTGCTATCATGATTTCTGAGTGACTCCAGGATGTCTTGGACTAGAGGAATAAGAAAGAAACATGATATTTTTCTTGTCTGTTGTCTGAAAATTAATCATTAATATGTGTAAATTTGTCTCGGGACATTATCATCAGAATATCATTGAAGACATTTCCGATTTGCGTATTGAAATGATTAATACTGCCTATTTTATGCAAGCATCACAAAATAAAATGATTTGGGTTCAATTATACCTTGATGCTTGTGTTAACTTGCTATATCAAAATCCAGGAAAGAAGTGCTTAGGTCATCATGGTTTAATTATAATATCGATGTTTGCACTCACTTCCCACATTTAAAAAGCCCATTGATGACAAAAACACAAAATAATCCAGTGATTGGTCTGGTTGTAGCTTTGCATTTTCATTTACATTTCATTCTTGCATGGGATCCTACAAGCTACTTTTGTCCAAGGTCAAATCTATCACAGGAATCATCAAAGTATCATCACAAGTGTATACGCGATCAGAATGATGAACTCATATCTCTCTCATGATATTGTCAACCCATCAAAAATCTTATGCTATCTCTTTCAACAGAATTAATATTAGCATATCCAAATATGTCTGCAACCTCATATCAACAAACTATCAGTTCTTTATCTAATCAACCTTATCAAATCACATCAATCAATCAAACCTAATCAATGCTATCATGTCTTATACAGGATGTATCCTTCCTGAAACTAGATGATCTAATTCTATCATGTCTTATACAGGATGTATCCTTCTTGAAACCAGACATTCTGATCATGTCTTATACAGGATGAAATCTTCCTGAAACTAGACGCTTTGATCATCATTGTCTTATACAAGATGAATCCTTCCTGAAACCAAACTGAATCTCGATCTTATCAATATAAGCAATCAAGCTAATCGAAGAACTCGCACTTTCATCAAAACACCGTTATAGAGATCAAATCAAATCTATCGGGATATCAATCTCGCAAAACTCCAAAGATCAATTATCTCAATTGATCTCTCGAGGGGCATCATCATACCGCAATTTAGCAATCAAGAGCTAGGGCATCCTATCAAACTAATATCATCAAAATGAGATTATCCTTTGAATCAAAGCATCATCACACCTCGCTTCAAAGAGGAGCAAAATGTATACACCTAAAAATGGTCTGAAGATAAGTAATTAAATAAGCAATTATTTAATTAATCCTCCTCCCCAATTTAATTGAATTCACTAAGATATTTGATTAAATTTCCCCTTTCATCTACTTATTAATAAATCTAAGGATTTATTTAATAGGTTCATTTCAATAATCCCCTTTGATTAATTAATTCAAATTAATTAATTCCCCCCATCAAAATCATTTCTTCTAAAATCCTCTAATTAATTAAAACAAATCAAATTCAAGAGGTGTTGAAATTAATTAGTCTATTATTTGAATTTTTAAATTCAAATTCTCCGAACTTCTACCACTCCTAAACCTAACCATTCCTAAACCTAACCCATTCTACCTACCCACATGTCCCCTTTCATCCAACATCTTCTAGAACCTTTGTGACACTTGTCACTAAGTGTTCCCTTTCATCTAATCTCTTCTAGAAGCCTCTTGACACTTGTCACCATAGAGATGATAGATGTTCCCTTTAATCCAACTCCCTTTGCCAGCCTCCTCCAATTTAACCATTGATGTCTTCAGATCAATCTTGACCATTGATTCTTGCCACCTCACCCCTAGCCTTGGGAAATCCTATAAATAGACCTTATTTTGGAGCATAAAGGGTCGCAATGTCATATCATTTTTATTCATCTCATTTGCATTCAAGCATTGTTACTATAGGAATCTAGCTTCTAGTTTCTCATTTCAAGCATTGTTATCATGTTCAAATCTTAGCTTAATTGCATCTTCATTCTAGCCTATTTTCTAGAATAATCATGAAATCATGTAGCTTAATCATTCTATTCTTGCTAGATCATGCATCTTCATCATTTAAATCCTCCATCCACGTGTAGTCAAATCACTGGAATTTGCATAACAAGATCTGAGAGAAAAATTCATACTCGCATTTACTAGCAGGCAATAGATCGCTTGGCTATGGTTTTGTCTTTCTTTGATTTAATTCACTAACCATTGCTTGTAATGATTTATTGAGTGCATTGTGATTGCAGGTATAGGTACACTTCACAAAGCACAACACTAACTCCCCTAGTTGAACTAATCTTCCCAATACAATCAAAATTCACATGACATGGCCTTTTATGCCATAGCCAACTCTCATCAATTTGTGCAATCAAACATGTCTTCTTAATGAAATTCAAATGAAATATATTACCTTTTGTTTGTGTACCGATTGCAATCTCCAAACCAGATCTATTAATGATTTTTCATTTTCCATCCTTGAACTGAAATTGAAATTCCTTATCCACCAATTGTCCTACACTCAAAAGATTATGCCTTAAACCTTCAACATAATAAACATTGTGAGTATTTTTCTTATCATCCAATGATATAGTTCCTTTTCCTTTGATCATACATGCTTTGTCATCTCCAAATCTAACCAGACCGCCATCAAATTCTTGGAAAGATAGAAACTTCCTTTTATCTCCAGTCATATGATGTGAACAACCATTGTCAATTACCCATTCATACTTGTCTTAAATTTTAGCAGCAAGTGCCTTCTCTTTAGGTACATTCTCTTCCAGTGCCAAAACATCTTCCTCGATAGCCAGGAACACCCATTCCTTTCTATTTCCGGAACCACTAGCAAAATATTTTGTTGGTTCATCATCAGAATCAGTAATGTCTTCCTCATCCACTATGTAGAATGACTTGTCTCTATTTTTCTTGTACTTATACTTGTTCTGATATCTAGGGTTAGGCTTAAAATATCTTCTAACTCTTTCTTCAAATCTTGAATTCCTTTCAGGACATCTAGATGCAAAATGACCAATCTTATTACATGCAAAACATTTAAAAGGCTCTTTTCCTTCATACTTACTTCCTACCAGTCCTTTAGGTACTCTTCTAGCAAATAGTGATTCAAGTTGCTCAAAATAATCATCTTCTATCTTCATATCATCTAATTCCTTTGCATATAAAGTTTTCCAATCTTTCTTACCAATTGCTAATACAGATGCATGAAAAGCATGTTCAATCTTCATAGCTCTAGAAGGTCCAAATTCTTCAAGCTCAAAATCAAATAATTTCCTAGCCAAGGTATCTTTGTTGACAGATTTATTAGGCATTATTCTCAACTCATTAATTGCAACAGCCTTCATCTTGTAAGATGGTGGTAGGGCTCTAATAACTTTAGAAACAATTTCATCTTAACTCAGAGTTCCACCACAATATTGAATTCCCATTACAATCTCATTTACCCTTTCCATTAATGCAGTAATCCTTTCATCCTCTTCCATCTTCAAGTTTTATCTTACCTAGTAACCATCAAGTTTTGCAATTTTCACAGTAGGGTCACCTTCATTAAGAGTCTCCAACTTATCCCATATAGCCTTTCTAGGTTATTTGTCTGTTAATCCCATTATTTGTTGATCAAAAAGTGCACACAAGAGGGCTTCTCTTGCTCTACAATCATTCTCAACCTCCTTATCCAGGTTTTCTCAAGGAGGATTGTCAGATGTTCGATTATGAGGTGTAACACCATTCTATGTGATCTCTCAAATCCTCTTTGCCAAGACATCTCAGATGAGTCTCCATCTAAATCTTCCATACTATGTAATTTGTTCCATCAAGCCTAGGAATATCTCTCTGAAAGATAGCTCCAGATCAACTGGATGAACTTGAACTGTTAGACGCCATTGGATATTCCTTAAGCAGTTAAGCTTTTTGTAGAGAGGACCAAAGCTCTAATCCTAATTGCTAGACAATTCAAATAACTAGAAGACAACTGAGAGGGAGGGGGTGAATAAGTTGTCACAGATTACCAAAACATTAATAATTAAAACTTTAATATCGGAACCCAAAACATTAATACCAAAATGCTTAAACCAAATACCGGAATAGTAGTCAAACGAGTTAAGCATAAGCAATAATCATAGAATAAATACCATCCACATGATACCAAGATTTATACATGGAAAACTCAGTAAAGGGAAAAACCACAGTGAGAAGCTTACCCACAATCAGATAATACTTCTACAGTAAGTATGTGAATTACAATTGAGGGGCCTGCACTGCTCATCACAAAAGGAGTCTCACTAACTACATAGAAATCCATACTACAATCTAGAGAAGTGTTTGAGCTGCAAAGATAGCATCTCCTATGCCTGAGTACAATTTCAGTTAAGCTCTATACCGGAGGACTAAATCCTCTTACATAAACCCTATTTGATCTCCAATGATCAACCAAATCCTCTTCCTGTATGATATTACATTATTCGTACATTATATATCTATATCCCATAACCATATATGATCTACAATGACATCTTACATTTATATATACAAACCCTCGACCATAAACAATTTGGTTGGCTACCAGACAATAAACCAATTACATAATTACAAAACATGTCGGCCTTAGATGAAACAAATAATATCCAACACATAAGACATCTTGAAAACACATCGAGAGGTCTAATCCACATGTTACATGAACCTGATCCATAACCTAGATCAATCGGGACCCAATATAGGTCCACACACTAAAGCAATGATCTCCATCTGCCAAGTCTCGAATATGATCACCAACAACATCCTGAATCTCCACCAAAAGTTGCACCAACACCACTTATGCGATTCCTCAAAGATCTTCAACAAAAGCTCTATCGGTGAAACCCTCGCCAGAGCTGCAAGCCAAGCTTCCAAGTAAACAGGATAGCATCTGATCAATAGACCAACACTAAAAGACTTTATACGATCATAAGTATCATGAATAAGCCAATTCCATAACCAAATCATACTGGAGCCTACCAGATCATGTTGGATCCAAACCAACCAGAAACTACTAAACCTACCGGGACCAGAAGGGTGCCGGTAAAGAATCCAAATAACTAGTGTTGACATCAATGACATAAAATCAATGCAGCAAATAATCAATTCCTCCAAATGGCCAACAGATACGGTTAAAAAACATACCCACTCTATTATGAAATTTTACTCCTTAGTTGTTGGAATCCATAGGGAAGGTGCTTAGGGTGGATAACACCCAATATTTAGTTCCTCATATGGAAGATAGAGTGTTAATATATATTAATGTGGGTAAAGACCTCCCTAGGTTCTTAGAAATCAATGTCAATTATGACCCCATGGTCTGTGTTATCGAATTCCTTCTCAATTTTGTCAAAGTGAAAACCTCTTGATAAACCTTAGGGATTCACTCATGAGGGTTTCCCAAAGCAAACTGTTATTGAACCAACCCTTTTTGTGCAAGCTCCACCCAAGGGTTATTCAAACATTACTCAAGGGCTTGTGTTGGAATGGCACAACTCTTTGAAGGAGGTGGTGAGGTATTTTTTGCCCGTTATTCTCCCCTCTGACAATTCATTTAAAATTGGGTATTTTAATGTTGACCCCTTACCTCATTTGATTATCTCTATCTTGTTATCTTAGTTAAGAGATGCTAAGAAAGATACCCTTGACTAGTTTATCTAGCCCGTGGCTCATATGTCTAGACAAAAGAATGCTCAACAAATTTTTCAAGAGAATCTTAAGAAGAAAAGGGATTGTATGATGGAGGTCACACAATCTCCTATCAAACTTTGTCTCGTTTACCTTGCCTCTATTCCAATAAATGATGATTCTCAATTTGTGTCATTAATAGTTTACCTGACTAAAATAAATGATAGATCTCTTACATCAAAACCATGGTTATGGATATTAAGGAAAGGAGACATTCCACTATGTTGTTGGGTGAGTCAAATAATCTACCCATCCCCATTAGGAGAATCTCCCCCCTTAAAATGTCTTAGAATAATTTCAGTACTCTTGTGAAATCTCATAATGAGATGCCTTAAGATGGTGAGATTGAATGTAGTCCCTCCCCCCTTGGAGATATGTAGGTTACCCCCTCATCCCTACCTCGTAGTAGCATGATTCCTTCCAACAATAATCATAACTCTAGTGTTGACAAGGATAGTGCTTTTCTAATATCATTACTATAGATCATCTTAAGGGAAGTGGGGCTTCTATCTAGAACCATGACCTGGATATTCTCCCTTATGATAATACTAGGGTGAGTCTCAAATTAGACAACTCTAAAACCTACCCATTAGAGCCTAAACTAAAAATTGAGTCACTATACAGTGAATTAGTCTCCAGTGAGGAGGAATTGTCAAGTCAAGCCAAAAGGAATAAGAAATTTGAGTGGTAGGTATTGATTCCTATGAGAAATGACCTTTTCACTTAACCTAGAAGGAAGAGGAGGAGACATATAAAGGTAAGTAGTCTCCATTGCCTAAGAAGAAGGATAATAACAAAGAGCTTTCCTAAATGCTTTGATAGCTTTAAGGCTACTATGGACATTGTTCAATAATGTGCCTCATGAATTTAAACTACATATCTTGGAACGTTAGGGGTCTTTAATCCTTGAATAGGAAATATGTTATTAAGAGGTTCTTGATGCAACATGCGCATACCGATATCATTCTATTATATAGGAAGTTAAAGCTACAAAGTCCACATTGGAAGTGAACCTTAGATTTATCTAGAAAGATGCAATCCCCTTTTCTACCAAACATGACAAAGAAAAAGTTAGAGTTGTCATTTTGTTAGGGGGCAAGTGGAGTAGTAAGGTTGTTGATAATGGTTTATCCCCATGAAATAGGGTGTGTGGACCATAATCTACACTCAAGAAATTAAATTTGGAGTGTGTTCCCTTTATGCATCCAACAAATACAAAGAGAGGATTAACTTATGGAAGTGGTTATGCACTCTTCTGGATATCCTTTGGATTATTGGAGGGGACTTCAACATGATTGAGAATCAAAAAGATAAGTCAAGAGGTTTGTATTTAGAGTGTAAAAGTAGGGACAAACTCTACTAGACCAAGATGAAGGAAAAAATTAGACTCTTTGATCCCCTTGAAGGAATGAATGGTTACAGATCTATATGGTACACGTGGTGTAACTACCAATAATGAAGAAGGAGAATTTGCTATAAGTTCAAATGATAGATTTTATGCTAATAAAGACTTGTTCTCCTCCCAATAGGAGGAATATGGCTCAGCAATTAGGGTATACCCATACACCTTGTCGGATCACCACCCTATTAAAGCTCAAATTGCATTAAATTCTAATTTTGGCAATGCCTAATAAGATGGATGATAACACATGGTGAGCAAGGAGGGGTTCAAACGGGTCTGGCTAGAAAGTGACTCACTTAACATTTTTAAATGCATTAAGGGATGTACGATGCCTAGCTAGACTATTTCAAACTTAATCAAGGATTTCCTTGAAATGATAGCTGACCTAGAGGATTTCAAGATCTTGCACGTTTTCTAGGAAGGAAACAAACTAGTGGATCTTTGGCGAACTTGGTGGTGGGTAACATGGTGGTTAATTGGTGAAGAGGAGAGGAAACTTTCTCAAAAAACCTTGTGCAACATGGCAAGAAATGATGTCAAGATCTTCAGCCTTTCCAATAAAATTTACGATGAAAGATTATGATGGGATGGGAGCCATTGGGGTGGTATTTTGAATTATTACCACTTTGAGAAGTTTCAAAACTTTCAGTTTGCCCTATTTTTTGTTTGATTTCCTCCTGGTATTTCTGGAGTCTTTGATTTGCTCGATCTATGGAATGGGAGGTGAAAACAATAGGTTTGAACCCACAACCTATGATAAGAAGGTTCAGTCTTCACAGCTCCAAAAGGTCCAAATTCTTCAAGCTAAAAATAAAATAATTTCCCAACCAATGTATCTTTGTTGATAGATGTATTAGCCATTTTTCTCATCTCATTAATAGCAGTAGCCTTCATCTTGTAAGCCGGTGGTAGGGCTCTCAAAACTTTAGAAACAATTTCATCTTCACTCATAGTTCCACCACAACATTGAATTCCCATAACAATATCATTTACCCTTTCCATGAATGTAGTAATCCTTTCATCTTCTTCCATCTTCAGGTTTTCATATCTTACCCAGTAACCATCAAGTTTTGCAATTTTCCTTGTAGGGTTGCCTTCATTAAGAGTCTCCAACTTATCCCATATAGCCTTTCCAAATTATTTGTCAGCTAATCCCATTATTTGCTAATCAGAAAATGCACACAAGAGGGTTTCTCTTGCTCTACAATCATTCTCAACCTCCTTATCTAGGTTTGCTGGAGGAGGATTGTCAGATGCTGGATTATGAGGTGTAACACCATTCTGTGAGATGTCTCAAATCACTTTGTGAAGACATCTCAGATGAGTCTCCATCTGAATCTTCCATACTATGTAATTTGTTCCATCAAGCCTAGCAATATCTCTCCGAAAGATAGCTCCAGATGAACTGGATGAACTTGAACTATTAGACACCATAGGATCTTCCTTAAGAGGTTAATCTTTCTATAGAGAGGACAAAATCTCTAATAGTAATTGTAAGACAATTCAAATAACCGAAAGACAATTGAGAGGGGGCTGAATTGGTAGTCACAGATTACCAGAACATTAATAATTGAAACTTTAATATCAGAACCCAAAACGTAAATACCTGAATGCTTAAACCAAATATCGGAATAGTAGTTAAACCAGTTAAGAATAAGCAATAATCATAGAATAAGTACCATCCACATGACACTAATATTTATACATGGAAAACCCGGTAAATGGAAAAACCACGGTGGGAAGCCTACCCACAGTTAGATAATACTTCTACAGTAAGTATGTGAATTACAATTGAGCACTTGCAGGAAGACCAACATCCTAGGGTGCACTACTCATCACAAAAGGAGTCTCACTGTCTACATAGAAATCCATACTACAATCTGAAGAAGTGTTTGAAATGAAAAGATAGCATCTCCTATGCCTGAGTACAGTTTCGGCGAAGCTCTATACCAGAGGACTAAATCCTCCTACATAAACCCAATTTGATCTCCAATGATCGACCAAATCCTCTTCCTGAATGATATTACATTATTCACACATTACATATCCATATCCCATAACCACCCTATTAAAGCTCAAATTGCATTAAATTCTAATTTTGGCAATGCTGAATAAGAGGGATGATAACACATGGCAAGCAATGAGGGGTTCAAACAGGTCTGGATGGAAAGTGACTCACTTAACATTGTCAAATGCATTAAGGGATGTATGGTGCCTAGCTAGACTATTTCAAACTTAATCATGGATTTCCTTGAAATGATAGCTGGCCTAGAGGATTTCAAGATCTCGCACATTTTCCAAGAAGGAAACAAATGGTGGATCTTTGGCCAACTTGGCAATGGGTAACATGGTAGTTAAATGGTGAAGAGGAGAGGAAAATTTTCTGAAAACCCTATGCAACCTGGCAAGAAATGATGTCAAGATCTTCGGCCTTTCCAATGAAATTTATGATGAAAGATTATGATGGGATGGTATTTTGAATTATTACCACTTTGAGAAATTTTAGAACTTTTAGTTTGCCCTATTTTTTGTTTGATTTTTTCCTGGTTTTTCTGGAGTCTCTGATTTGCTCGAGCTATAGAATGGGAGGTGAAAAGAATAGGTTTAAACCCACAACCTATGATAAGCGATAGAAGAATAAGGAGGTTTGGGAGGAAAATTATGATGGTGGGATGGTTCCCTTTTTGGAGAGACTGCATGGTCATTCTATCATTGTTATGGAAAGCTTTGTTAAAGGTTGGAATAAGGGTGGGCTGACTGCCTTTGGTGCGGAATTTCAAGTCGACAAAAACCTGGTTTCCACTTTTACTGGTCTGGATATGAAAGGCAAAAAATTCTATAGAGATAGGAAGTTGGGTGAGGAGGCTATTTCTGCCTTTTATGACAAGGAAAAGGAAAGATAGAGGGTTACGAAAATGGCAGACGATGTCTATAATAGGAAAGAGTTGATTTCCCTTTGGGCTGATATGGTAGAATTCATCATGAGGTACATCACCCTGGATGGTAGATATGCTAGCATTTTCTCACATCATTTTACTATCTTAAACCATTTTATGCATGGTAGATTTATTTCCATTCCCTTTTATTTGGTTTCATCCTTGGAGAATAGTTTAGTTAAATATTTTGAAAATGAGGATAAACCTATGATTCATGAAGGGCTTATCTTGTTGATTATGGAATACACCCAAGCGCATGAAGTGAAACCCTCCCCCAAGGATAAAACCCACATTTCCTCCTCTAACCCTGATATGCAATTGGTTTCTTATACAGAGATGGATGATGATGACAGTGGTACTCTGATGGATTAGTGTGATATCAAGGATATGGAGGACCCTGAGTATAGACCAAAGAAAGAAGGGGAGCTTATGGTTACCTCGGGAACTAACAATAGCTGGAAAATCAATTCTCCAAGGTGGGCGGCAAGTAAGTTCAAATGTAGCAGTAGGAAAATGCAAGACTTGGAGCCACCCACCAAAAAGAAAACAAAATTAACCAAATCTAGTGGGTCCAAAGTCCTGGACCACAAGATTAGGTTGGACATCCCAATCAATGTGGATGATGAGAAACGGAGGTTTGTGAATAAGGAAAATAAAAGCGAGGTAAAGGAGGAGAGGGTGATGGAAAATCTGCTATTGGAGACTACTAGAAGTCAGGAGAACTGTTAGAAGTGGGTGGAGAAGGAAATTAGATCCTTAAAAGATGGGATTACAGGAATCATTGAGGATTTCACAGAATCCCTTGGGCCCAATAAAACTAAGAAAATCATGAGTATGATCTAGAAAATTTCTCAGAATGTGGAAACTATGAAAGTTGACCAAGAGTGTAGAATTGAGAAGTTGGAAGAGGATGTGAGTGAAATCACGGCAAACCTGAACAATTTGGTGGAAATCAGTAGGCAGGTGATAAACAATAGTGTTGATGGCTTGGAAAAAATTAATTCCATGATGACTGATTATAGAACTAGGACCATCGCCAGTGACCCTCCTTTGGGAGAAAAGTAGAAAAATATTACTTTGAAGGGTGGACAGAGTGTTGTTGGTGGGAAGACTAGCTCGGGTCCTTGCACTAGATTCAGGAGTTGGAGTCAGGGCTAGGGAACCTTGAGATTCATCATGGAGGATTTGGAGAAAATTAATAAGAGGATTTTTCAAAAAAATACGGAATTGATGCACTCTCTTAGTTGAGTGCTTTGCCCTATTTTTTGGTTCAACTATTTTTGTTTTTTGGCTTTCAGTTTGTGTGGGGTTTGACCCCTATTTTGCATAGTTTTTTGGTCTTGTTGGCTACTGGCTTTGGTCTGCAATACTCTAGGTTTCAGGTCCCTATAAAACTTGTTTATCTTAATCAAAACTTCATCATCAATACTAGACTACTTAAGGATCAAGATATTAGATTTGCTATCTACATGTTCAGGGAAATTAATAAATGGGACTGCCACATTGTCTTTGCCATTGATAGATGGAATAAGAATGTGAATAGTTGGAAAATCCTACTACAAATGGTGGGAAAGAAAAATCCAAAGATAAGAGGAAATTTGAAAGGGACTCAGTTTGCAACCTTATGATATTGGAAGCTTAGACTCAAATGGGCCCTACCAACCATGATCTACACAAGTTGTTGTCTCAAACTAGGAATTCACTTATGGGAACTGTAAATTATAAGATTGAGGGAACCAAGGTAAGGGCCAAGATTGACTAGTTAGATTAGGGAGACAAGGGAGCCAATTTTTACTTTAATCTTTTGAGATAAAAGGAGTTCATAGAGAGGATAGATAGAGTATGAGTAGAAGGTGAAGAGTTGGTATATAACAATGACATTAAAGATGTTGGAATCCAAGAATATTGAAAGGGGGCGGTGAATCAATTTTCTACAAGTGAATAAATCTCTAAACTTATTAGTGGTCAACTAGATGACATAATATAAAATTAAAGTACATAAACAAATCAACACACAAAGCAATACCATTACACCAATATTTTTACGTGGAAACCCTGTAAAGGGAAAAACCATGGTAGGGTTGATACCCACAATACCTATATACTTTATCAAGGTATACAAATATTACATAAGAGGTTATGCACATGCATACAGGCTCACTTCCTAGAGCTTACTTCTCAAATGGAAGTCTCACTATCTTACACAATATTACATAATGATTTCGAACAAAAATGAACTTAACTAGTGCATCTGACCATGCTAGATAAGTTTTAGTTTAAGCTCTGAGAAACTTCACTAAACCGATGTTTCTGTTACTCTGTTCTACTATGTTAAGCTACTGGTTAGGATTGTGCACGTGTAACTACACACAAGTGCTAACAATTGCACACCAATTCACACACTATCAATCTCTAACCTTTTCACATCTCAAATCGCGTCACCATAATAATGAAATCCATCACTAAATGATCTCCCTTATATACCCTTGTAGCTTGTTCATCATGTCGACCTCATAAAGAAAATATACCTCTCGGCTTCCTCTCGGATCACAAAGTGTATTATGCATTATCTCAATGATCATATTTGATGTTGGCCTATAGGCTACCTCCAACTCCACAAATGATTTTACTGGGTCCCATAATATCTTAACCAGGTCCTAAATATAAGTTACCGGTACCAAGACTACCCAGTTAACAAGAATAAATAATACGGTGTATATCAATTGAACCAATCTAATAAAAATGATAAAGCAATGTTTTTGGATAAAGAAATACAAACCCCTGAAGATGAGTTGCCATCAATGACAAGCAAAAATGCAATTTACCTTAGAATGTGACTGTCGGATGAGTGTCAATTGGTAACAATCTCCCCCTTTGTCATTGATGGAAACACTCATGTGAAAAATAACATTACCTTTGAGTGCTCCCCCTATCTTGTACATCCATTTAGATATATACACCTGTACTCTCCCCCTGTGATACACCTATACTTGTTTCAAAATATCTGCATACAAAGTCTTCAAAATTGAAAAATAAGTATCCCAAGATTTCTTAAGAGAATCTAGAATGGAGTTGAACCCATTCAAGAGACTACCATAGTACTGAATTGCCTTGGATTCAATCAGATCCTCCTGCTACATATTAGCTATACACTATGTTTTATGGCATAGTAGGTTATCTAACCGGGGACCTATAAAGTTTTGGAGCTTTGTATCTCTCTTTATTATACAGCCCCTTTCCTTTTCCAACCTTAAATTCTAATCCATAATTACCAAAACTAGACCTTCTAAAGAACTTGTTAAGTTTCTTGTCGGATTATAAGAATTTGAAATCTGTAGCAACTAGCCTTTGCAATCCACAATCTGCTTGTCTATGGGTGTAGTAAGCTTGGAAAATCTAGACAAGTCTTATACACTTTACCTCCTTCTGCTAATGCTACATCAATAGACTGTAAACAAGTTTCAAGTTTAGTCTTTTTTGATGCAATCATATGCAAAAAGGTTTGCTTCCTAGCCTTAATAAATTTATCTTTATCCTCAAGAGTTAAAATCTTCACCAAAGAATCATATTGCTTAGGGATGTATTCAATGATTTCCTGCAATTTACCGAATGAGCATGAGCTCTCCTTAGCCTAAAATTTTGGTACAAGCCAGTTCAAAACATCAAAAGCAATCTGTATCAGCTCTATGTCCTTATATTCTTCCTTTGCCAATTCCTGAGATGTATGTGCCTGAAGTGTCGTTGTAGCCAAAACTTTCTCTCCTGGTGACATTAAATGATAAGGCTTGGCAAAATTGATTGAAACTTGCGGCAATTTTTGTTTAGCTTTTGATAATGAAGTGTCAATTGCCAAAATAGAAGGGAAATATTTCTCTATCTTTTTGTCTTTGTATGTCAATTATCTATCCTCTGAACTCTTTACTTCATGCGCACTGGTGGCTTTGCCACTTGGTGCTTCACTCTATATTGGTGCCTCTTCAGAAAACTTATCATCTAAACCTTTATCTTCCTCAACCTCAGTCTCAACATCCTGTACATTTTCTTCTAAAGGATTCTAAGTAATATTTTGAGATTGTACAAAACTCTAACTAAGCTCATAACCAGGACTCAAAAGAATTCTTACCCATATTTCAATTGCCTCTTTTCCAGATCTCTTCATATTTTTGAAGTATTGAATTATTTATACGATATTTGGGTTTGAATTTAGTCAAGTCTATCTTATTTATTAGATCAACAACCTCTGTCAGAGTTATTGATGGACAAATATTAACTAATTATGTTTCTTTCATCTGTCGGTCCAAATTTTGTGCATGTAATTTTCTAACCTCTAATTAATCATACAATTCATTAGGCAAAATCTTCTCCATTTCAATCAATGTCCTAATAAAAGAACCAAGATATAAAACAATTTCTTCTTCTAATCGATTCTTATCCTTATCGTCAAAATCATCATAAAATGCAAAAATATTATCCAGATTGCCATCATTAATAATATGATCAATGATTTCCTGATCATCTAACTTTTTCTTCTTATCGGTTCTCATTTTGGCTTCCAGTTTAGACTTCTCATCTTCCTTATGCTTTCTCTTATGTACAAAAGTGATTTTAGGAGTTTTCCTAGGTGGCTCCTTTACCAGTTCCTACTTTGGTTCTTCCTTATCTTCTCTAACAACCCTACCAAATACACATTTCTTCTTCAGAGCTTGCTAAATTTCCTCTTTTGATTCCATCTCCTCTAAAGAAATTGTCATATACTACCTTGTTGGTTTTTTCTTTCTCTTCACTATTTCTTTCAGCTTGGAGCTAGGAAGCTCACCGAATTGTCTTTCCAATTGTTTAGATGGCTCTGTAGTAACCAGGACCACATTTGGTGTGGCTTGAGTTGCCTTCTTAGCCTCTATCTCCTTCCTCTTCTAATTCAACTCTTCCTTCCTCTAAGCTTAAAGGATTTTGACCTTCTATTCAATTTTAGCCCTATCATGTCCCTCACTGATTAATTGCTCATTTGCAACCCTTGTCATTTTCTCTCTGATGGTAGGTGCAACTTCTTCCTGATGAACTTTTAGACTCTTCTCCTTAGCAGTACCAAATTTCTCTTATTTCTCATCAACTGGAGCTTTTAGTAAATGTTGTGCATATTCATCTAATGTGGCCTCACCTACTTCATGGCCCATCAGCATAATCCAGATGGTTCTAGGCTTATATGCCTCCATCATGCATTCATCTTTATTGACCATAAAAAAATAGTATCCTTGTATTTTTCAACAATTTAAATTTTGGGATATTTACTTTATATTTTATATCCTCTTGAAAGGTTTTGAAAAAGGCCCATAGGTTATCCTTTCATTACTTATCTCCCTACTTGTTCGAAAGTATTCTTCTTGCCCCACTTAATCTTCTGGAGATTGGTCATCAACTCCTTCAGCATAACATTGAATAACTCATTATGAGCATCTTCTTTCACCATCTAATATGCAATGTGAATGGAAGTTCCAAAAATTGAGTTCAACTGGTTTGACTGATAAACCTTATAGCCAATCACCATCGCTACATATTACACATCAGTATCCCTAATATAATCAACTCATATCTATCATCATATGTGACACCGATGAGTTTGCATAGATCCATGTTTCATATTGACCGAAGCCCTAGTAAATGTTCGCCCTTGTGAAGACATGTGATGTTCAAATAATATGATGAAACTATAAGGATCCTGTCAACTACTAAGAGCGGGGGAGGGGGGGTGAATCAGTAGATAGAAAATAATCTAAACTTTCACCAAACTTAAATTCAACTCATAAACAACTTGCTAAACTAATTGGTTTAGTCATTGTATCAAAAACTGCAACTCCACTATCAGACTTTACTGGTTGACCAAAACATCAATGATATAATGCAATAGATCTAAAACAGAAATACCATTTAACCAAAACATTAAACCACTTCACTAATATTACTAATATCTCATTTCAGATCATTTCCGGTCATCTAAACATATCTAAGTGGATTTGCCAATCATTTAAATCAACCATATCAAACCACCTCCACAAAATCATTCACCACTCGACACAATGATTTTTCACGTGGAAACTCGAATGGGAAAAACCATGGTGGGGATGAATAACCACAAGTATTCTGAACTCTTCTGAAGTTTTCCCTATTAGGAGCCAAGCCTTGTTAGAAGCTTATACAATAATGTTTTGTTAAGAATAGATCCGATTAAGGACCACCCAGTTAAGGGACTGACTACAATACCTTGTTAAAGGTAACCTCAATGGAGGATTTCAAATCCAAGCTAATGGATCACCTTGTTAGAGTATTTCAACAAGAAGCCTGTTAAAGCTTACCCGGTTAAGGGATTTAAATGTTGTAATGGTTAGAGAACAACAAGTTCTTTGTTGATTTGGTAATAGCACTTCCTTTCTTATTCAGATCCTTTTTTGCTCTTATTTGCCTTCACAACATTATACAGACACACCTTTTGGTTCAGAAACAATCACTCTTCCACAGTTAACCAAATTTGCCAACACAATTACAAACAACTCATCGACCTTAAAAACAAATACAATAGGTCTATAACACAACACAAACCCTATAAATATCATAGAGATTACAAACATATTAGTTCATTCATAACCATTAGACTACATAGAAATCTACTACACATTGTTCTAGACAACAACAACCGCTCCTGGATCACCACACATTGGATTCTATAGCTCATCACACATTTTTCACTTCATGCTATGCATTTGATCATTCCCAAGATAAACAGTTATCGTCACATGCCAAATCCACTTCAAAACTTGTCATTTGCATCATGCTTAAGTGGCATCTTCATATTTGATCACCATTTGGTCATAGATCATCATAGTCGATTCTCCAAGATCCATCAGTTAGGGTTCTTCTTATCAACTGGTTAGGGTTATCGGTTGATCTCTCTAGTTCAATAATAATATTGGTTGCCTTCACTTCTTTACTAATGGTTGCTTTATTGCATCATTATTGATTGCAATAAATCTTCATTATCGGCTACTATTGACATCAATGACAACACTATACTTCATCAGTGTAATTTCCATGCAATTCCAACATTCTCCCCCTTTGGCATTGATGGCAATACACATATCAATACCCATTGATTGTGATGATTGAGAGTAAATCTTATACACGGGTATAGGAATCTTGGTTTACATTTCTCCCATATACTCTCCTTCACCTGTATCTTCATGTTCTTCAGCTGGTAACTGTCTATTCAATCATATAGCTCTTCTCCCCCTTTGACAACAATGCCAAAGTGAAGGTAAATAATTTCATGCTTCACCGATCTACAACTAGCTACTCCCCCTGTGGAGTATCTCCACTCTACACCAATCGTTGTTCAAGATTTACAATAAGCTCTAGGATTGATGTATTCCACATTTGCTTAATTGACTTCATGTAGGGGTACAACCCCTAACTTACCTCTAAGATACTCAAATGTAGCCTTAGGTAGAGGTTTAGTAAAGATATCTGCTATTTGTTCTTTCGTAGATACATGGTCCAGTGAAACATCTTTAATTTTCACTTTCTCTCTCAGGAAATGATACTACAACTCAATATGCTTTTTCCTAGCATGCAACACCAAATTCTTTGAAATGTTTATAGCACTGGTGTTATCACAGAAAATCCTTACCAGTTCTGATATCTTGAACTTGAAACCTTCCAAAATGTGCTTCATCCAAATTGCTTGGGTACAATTCATATATGCTACAACATATTCAGCTTCTGTTGTTGATTGAGAGATACAACTTTGTTTCTTGTTGCTCCAAGACACTAGTCTGCCTCCAATAAAAATGGTCCTCTGGTTGTACTCTTTATGTCATAAACATTACCTGCCCAATATGCATCTGTATAGACTTTTAAATCAAAGTCTCCTGCATATGGATACTATAATCCATAATCAATTGTGCCTTTCAAATACCTGAAAATTCTTTTGGTTACAACCATGTGTGTCTCCTTCAGGCTTTTCTAAAATCTGGCACCCAATCCTACTACATGAGCAATGTACGATCTGTTGTGGACAACATAATGTAGTTTACCTATCATGTACCTATACTTCTTTTCATCCACTGATGCAGAATCATCTTCCTTAGACAATTTACAGCCTGTATCCATTGGTGTTCCAACTGGTTTATAGTCTCCCATTCCAAAATTTCTTAACACTTCCTTCACATATTTGGACTGTGTGATGAAAATACCTCCCTTCATCTATTGGATTTGCAGACCTATGAAATTTTTTATCTCACCTACCAGTGACATCTCAAACTCATTCTTCATTTCAATAGCAAAATCATGACACATATCATCATTACCTCCAAAAATCATATCATCCACAAATACCTCACTTACTAGTATCTTATCTCCTTTTGTCTTGAGATATATGTTATTGTCTTCACTGGTTCTTTGAAAACCTATCTTCACTAAGTGAGAGTGCAATCTTTCATACCATGCTCTCGATGCTTGCTTCAATCCATATAATATCTTATGTAATTTGCACACCATGTCCTTTTCTACAGTTAAAGCATAACCATATGGTTGTTCAATGTATACTTCTGCTTCCAATATTCCATTTAGGAATGTTGATTTCATATCCACCTGATATACTTTGAATCCTCTGTATGCTTCAAATGCAACTATAGTCCTTACTCCTTCCAATCTCGCAACTGGTGCAAATGTATCACCATAGTCTTCACCTTCTTCTTGTGCATATCCTTTGCATACTAGTCTGGCTTTATTTCTGACCACTACTCTATCTTCATTCAGTTTATTTTTTAATACCCATTTTGTACCTATTATATTCTTGTTCTTTGGTCTGTGTACCAATGTCTAGGTATTGTTCTTCTCTATCTGGTCAATTTCTTCTTCCATTTCCTTGATCCGGTGTTCATCTCCAAAGGCTTCTTTTTCTATTATAGGCTCAATGGTGGAGATCATACAAGAGTTCTCCCTAAGCCTTGTTTTAGTTAGCACACCTGCATTCTTGTCTCCAATAATCTGATCAAGGCTATGATTGAGTCTAACATACCTTGGAATAACATGATCTTGATTTCCAGGTTCTTCTTCTTCTTCACTTTCTTCATCTTTTGTTGGACCTTCCTGTTCCAGTTGAACTAGGGCTTCTCTATTATTTCCTCCAACTTTTAGCTTCACCGGTTCTAGTTCCAAAAATAGTGTGTAAGGTTCTTCTCTTTCCTTCTCTTTACTAGTTCCTTCTTATTTCTCAGGAAATTTATCAACTCGGACATTTACACTTTCAATGGTCTTCTTAGTCCAATTTTTCTAACACTTGTAAACTTTTTTCTTGGTGGAGTAACCAAGAAATATGCCTTCATCACTCTTGGCATTAAACTTACCAACATAATCACCTCTTTTGATAAAACATCTACTACCAAAATTTTTGAAGTAACTAACATTATGTGATCTACCATACCAGTACTCATAGGGTGTTTTGTCCTTACCTCTTTTAACCAGTATCTGATTCATTGTATAGACAGTTGTGTTGACAACTTCTCTCCAGAATGTCTTAGCTACACCTCCTTGAATTAGCATAGTCCTAGCAGATTCAACTACTGACTGGTTGTTCCTTTCTGCAATACCATTCTAATGTGGTGGCCTAGGTGCAGAAAGTTGCCTCTTGATTCCATTATCTTCACAGTATCTAGTGAGTTCCTCTGAAGTAAATTCACCACCTTGATCATTTCTTAAGAACTTTATCTTCTTTCCACTTTCATTTTCAACTAAGGATCTGAATGCCTTAAACTTGCTAAAAGCTTATGTCTTGTCTCTCAATAATGTGATCTACATCATCCTTGAGAAATCATCGGTAAATATCATGAAGTATCGATCACCTTGAATACTACCAGTCCTCATTGGTCCAAAAAGGTCGGTATGAACCAAATCTATCAAATGTTCAGATAAGAAATATTTTCTCTTGAAGGTTGAGGATGTCATTTTCCCTAACTGACATTCTTTGCATAAAGCATTCACCGATTTGTCCAACTGTGGAAAACCTCTTATTGATTTGGACTTACTGACTCTTACAATGTTATCAAAATTTACATGACAGAATCTCCGATGCCAAAGACAATTATCTTCTACTTTTGCAATTAAACAACTGTTGACTTTAGAGTTTAAATGAAACAAGTTACCTCTGATCTATTTGCCAGTTGCAATTAGTTCACCTTTGCTTCCATAAATCTTGCACACTCCATTGTTGAATTCTAGTGGGTAACCTTTGTTATTGAGTTGAGAAACACTCAAAAGATTATGTTTCAGTCCTTCAATCCAGTAGACATCATCAATACTACTTTTACCATTCAAAGAGATGGATTCTTGTCCTTTCACCATGCAGAGTGAGTTATTCATAAATCTCACAATGCCTCCATCAAATTCCCTCAAAGTAAGAAACTTACTCCAGTCACCAGTTATGTGGTGTGAACAACCACCATATATAATCCAATCATCTGAAATATCCATGTGAGAGACGAAGGCCTTCTGATCTGATATATCTTCTTTAATAGCAACAAAGACAATGTCCTCATTTGCATCTTCCTTAGATTCTTCATCTGTAATTCCTCCATCCACTGCAATGAGACAATCTCTTTTTCCTTTCCCTTTATACTTCCTATACTTCTCATGGTTTTGCTCATTATCTCCATTTGGACCGTTAGCAGCAATATGTCTAATCCAGTTACATGAAAAAAACTTCAGTGGTAATTTACCTCTGTACTTACTGGTACCTCTGGGTAACCGCTTGGCTAACAATGCTTCAAGCTCAATCAAACTGTCATCATCATCTACCTCTCTGCTAGATCTAGACTCATGATTGTAGCTTACTTCTTTTCTTTTTCCTTACCGGTGGGGTTGAGACTAAGTCTCTAAATGCAAATTCTGATCTCTAAACACTTCCATCAAAACCATTTAATTCAAATGTAGTTAATTTACCAATGATGGAGTCAAGAGTTACCTTTGTCTTATCAATAGATTTGAGTTCTTCAATGGCTGAAACTTGGATAGCGTAGACTGGTAGAAAGGTTCTCAACACCTTTCTTACCACACTAGTATCCTCCACTATACCTCCAGCACTTTTGATTTCACCGACTATCTCCTTGATCACCTGACCATACTATTGAATGTTTTCTCCTTCTACCATTCATATATTATCAAATTTTCCTCTAAGACTCTCTTCCTTGGCAATCTTAACATGCTCATCACCACTATAGATATCTTCCAGTTTCTTCAATACTTCATATGCAATCTCCAATCCATGGACATCAACATATTCTTAATCGAACAAGGTGCTGATGATGGCCTCCAATGCTTGTTTGTTCTCCTGTTGCTCCTTCTTTTGATCATCTGACAGAATCCCACTAGGCAAGTTATACTTAGTAACAACATGTTCCTAATATTGACTTTCTAAGCTCTTGATATAGATCTTCATCCTATCACTCCTGATTTTATAGTTTTCCCTATTGAACTTTAGACCTCCTTTCTTCATCATGTTCTCCTATATCTTTTCCTCAAGCTATTAGACTTAAACACAAGAGGACTTGAAATGCTCTAATACCAATTGATAACATGATGAAACAATAAGGATATGATCAACTACTGAGAGGGGGGGTGAATTAGTAGATAGAAAATAATTTAAACTTTCACCAAACTTAAATTCAACTCATAAACAACTTGCTAAACTAACTCGTTTAGTCACTGTATCAAAAACTGCAACTGCAAAGTCAAACTTTACCAGTTGACCAAAACATCAATGATACATTGCAATAGATCTGAAACTCAAATACCATTTAACCAAACCATTAAACCACTTCACTAATATTAGTAATAGCTCATTTCAGATTATTTTTGGTCATCTAAACATATGTAAGTGGATTTATGAGTCATTCAAATCAACCATATCAAAACACATCCCCAAAATCATTCACCACTTGACACAATAATTTTTCATGTGGAAACCCAAATGGGAAAAACCACAATGGGGATGAATACCCACAAGTATTCTGAACTCTTCTGAAGTTCACCCTGTTAGGAGCCAAGCCTTGCTAGAATCTTATACAATAATGTCCTATTAAGAACAAATTGGGTTAAGGACCACCTGATCAAGGGATTAACTACAATACCCTGTTAAAGTAACCTCGGTGGAGGATTTCAAATCCAAGCTACTGGATCACCTTGTTAGAGGATTTCAACAAGAAGCTTGTTAAAGCTTACTCGGTTAACGGATTTAACTATTGTAATGGCTAGAGAACAACAGGTTCTTTACTGATATGGTAATAGCACTTCCTTTCTTAATCAGAGCCTTTTCTACTCCTATCTGCCTTCACAACATTCTGTAGACACACCTTCTAGTTCGGAAACAATCACTCTTCCACACTTAACCAAATTTGCCAACACAATTACAAACAACTCATCGATCTTAAAAATAAATACAATAGGTCGGTAACACAACACAAACCCTACAAATCTCATAGAGATTACAAATATATCAGTTCAATCATAATTGTTAGAATACATATCAATCAACTACACTTTGTTCTAGACAACATCAACCACTCTTGGATCACCGCACATTGGATCCTATAGCTCATCACACATTTTTCACTTCATACTATGCATTTTATCATCCCAAAGATAAACAGTTATCTTCACGCACTAAATCCACTTCAAAACTCATCACGTGCATCATTCTTATGTGGCATGTTCATCTCTGATCATCATTCAGTCATAGATCATCACAATCAATTATCCACGCTCCATCGGTTAGGGTTTGTCTTATCAAATGGTTAGGGTTACCAGTTGATCTCTCTGCTTCAATAATAATACTAGTTGCCTTCACTTCTTTACTGCCAGTTTCTTTATTTCATCATTACCAGTTACTATTGACATCAATGACAACACTATACTTCATCAATGCAATCTTCATGCAATGCCAACATGTTCTTCATCACTTCCTATATAATTTTGTACGGTCGGTCCAACCATAAGAATTTCCCATGAATACAGATAAGAATGTACTATACCCATTCGTCTTCATCAAAATTCAAGAAATCCATGAACTGGGTAAAACCCTTCCACCTCAAATGTGCATATTCCAGTTTCAATTGATTATCAGTGATAAGATGATCAGTGAACATGCAAGACGTCTCATAACTCCTGATCTTCTTTATATCTTAATGAATATATGCCCCAATGTCTTCAGTATGAAGAACACCATGACAAACACTCAAAAATTCTCCCAAAGGATCATCCAAAAGTAATTTGAAAGGGTGTTTCTTGAATTTTGAGTGAGGGCGGTCCTTGATTTCCACTACCAAAGGAGTATCAATATTCGATGATGATGCCATGATAAATTTCTAGGGTTTCAGCAAATGGTAAATACCTTGATAACTTGTTGGATGATGAAATGCTCTCCAGATGTTCACACAAATCACCTTAGGACCCTTGAATGCCTTATAAATCTCTCTTCAAAATAATCGATCACTGTGTGAAGAAATGATTTAACTTTTCCCTTTTTATCACTATTAACCCTAATTTTCAACTGTCATAAATGCTACTGGAGAATCCGAATGATCACATAATTTGCATATAGGTTTCTTGTAAACACTTGAATTCACTTGACTATTCATCCACAATCAGAATTCTCTGACTACAGACCTAATCCGGGGTGTTTGCATCATCTTCAATGATTTGCCTACCCCTAAGGAAAAGTACCTTAGTTATTGGTTGAAGTTCCTACTTCCAATGCAAGACTTGTTTTCTCTACTGGTTGATCTATTAGTTATGTCTCTAATTTTTTAACCCATCTTCTCTCATGCTTTTTTCTAATATCTTCAACCTTTTCCTTCCCTTTCTCATATAAATTTTCATCAGCTACTGGTGGATTCTTACTCCTGCAATAATTAGCAATATGTCCAATCTTGTTGCATGCATACAGATAATATTGTTCTTTTGAATTGCTTTGTTATACCCTTGATTTCCCTGATTTTCTTTTGATCAGCATTGGTTAGCCATATGTCCAAATCTATTGCAAGCATGACATCTGACATTTCCAAGACCGATGAATGATGCATTGTTTTAATTATTCATATTTCTACACTGACATGCTATATGACCATATTTTTTGCAAACAAAGCATGTACCATTGAATTTGTGAGCATTAGGTTGTCTTACCGGTGATTTCTGGTTTCGATTATTGGCATGATTCTACTTCTAACCGAATGATTGGTCTTGTTGTGTAGTACTAGAGCTTTCTACTACTTCATATCCAAGACCTCTCTTTTCATTAGCATTTCTCTGGATTTTAGCAATTCATGAAGTCTTGTAGAGTTGGCTTTGAACTTGTCTTTGTATTCATTTGCAGTGGCCAAATCATCTCTCATGATTATGATCTATCTTTCAAGTTCCTATTCATTATTCTGGGACTTAATTAGTTCAAGTCTTAGCACACCATTGTCATGTATCAGTATGTTGCATTCATTTGATCTATCCTTCAATGCTTCAACTAGGTTTTCTTCATTCTTCTTTTTGTCTTCAATATCCTTGCACATTCTTATAGTTAGGGCTTGCATTTAATTCTTCAAGGAAGTATTCTCCTAAGTGAGTTTTTGACATTGATCTTTCAAATCATCTTCTTCATCACTACTCTGATTTTGTAGTTGATCACAAATTTACTTCCTCTTAGCTTGAGTAGCTAATAGCTTTCCCTGTAATGAAATGATGTACTCTCTCCCTTGCCACAGTTCATTCTTCGGTTTGTTTCTTTTCCCCTTTTCATCATCAAGATCCTCAAGAGAAAGTTGAAGTTGTTGCTGCAAATAGGTTTCCATTGATTCCAAGTTCCAGATCTTCCTTAAGTTGTTAAACTTCTTTAGAGGAACTAGGATCTAATACCAATTGTTTGAATCCAAGAACACTGAAAGGGGGGGTAAATCAGTGTTCTACCAATAAATGAATTTTTGAACTTATTACTAATCAACCAGATGATAGAATATAAAATTAAAGTGCATAAACAAATCAACACACAAAGCAATACCATCACACCAATATTTTTACGTGGAAAAAACTATAAAAGGAAAAACCACGGTGGGGTTGATACCCACAATATTTATATACTTGATCAAGGTATACAAATATTGCATAAGGGGGTATGCACATGCATATAGGCTCACCGCCTAGAGCTCACTGCTCAAATGGAAGTCTCATTGACCTACACAACATTAAATAATGATTTCAAATAGAAATGAACTTAAATAGTGCATCTAACCATGCTAGATAAGTTTTGGTTGAGCTCTGAGAAACTTCACTAAATCGGTGTTTTTGTTAGTCGAATATGCTATGTTCAGCTACCGGTTAGGATTGCTCGTGTGTAACTGTGCACAAGTGCTAACACTCACACACCAACTCACACACTATCAATCTCTGACCTTTTCACATCTCAAATGGCATCACCATAATAATAAAATCCATCGCTAAATGATCTCCCTTATATACCCTTGTAGCTTGTTCATCATGTCGGCCTCATAAAGAAAATATACCTATCAGCAAGTACCCCGGATCACGAAGTGTATTATGGATTATCATAATGATCATATTTGATGTTGGGCTACACACTACCTACAATTCCACAAATGACTAACCAGGTCCTAAATATAAGTTATCAGTACCAAGACTACTCGATTAACAAGAATAAACAATGGGGTGTCTATCGAATGGCCCAATCTAAACAAAACGATAAAGTAATGTTTTCGGATGAAGAAATACCAAAACCTGAAGATGAGTTGCCATCAATGACAACCCAAAATGCAATTTACCTCAGAAGGTGACTATAGGATGAGTGTCAATTGCCAACAAAAGATGCACATTTTCTTTATTATAATAAAATATTTTCCTCTGAAGGGAATTCCCTGTCCAATTAGCTTGCAAGAGAAAGGTGAAAAGTCCTCTTACCTAGAAAAATCTCAGAGGATGAGGCTAATCTACTCAAGAAACAAGTCGCAATTAAGGAGATCCTTGAGGCCATCACCAATATTAACAATCAAAAGGACCCTAACCTTGATGGCTTACCTATTAAGTTCTAAAAAGATGTTAAAGAGTGGATAGACTTGGACTTTCTATAGGTTTATGAGGAAGCATTAAAGAAGGGCTCTCTAGGAGTTGATATAAACAAAAGGGTAATTAAGTTGCTCCCAAAAGATGGGGACAAGTCTCTTATTAAAAATTGGAGGCCTATATCATTTTATTAAATATTTCTTATAAAATACTAGCCAAGATTATTTCTCTCTGATTGGTGGACATTTTACCAATTTTTGTGAATAATACTCAGACTGGTTTCATCAAGGGCAGATATATACTTGAAAATATTATAACCAGTTGGGAGGAAATGAATTGGGCGAAACATAGAAAATGGATATGTTGTTAATTGACTTTGAGAAGGAATTTGATTAGATTGAATGGAGTTTCCTCATCATGATGTTGGAATCATTTTTTTTCCTAGGGAGTCTTGTCAGATTGTTTAGATTTTACTTAATGATTCCTCTGCTAGGGTGGAGGTGAATGTATCTCATACTCAATCGCTCAAGTTGGAAAGGTCCATTAGGTAGGGGTGCCCTTTGGCTCCGACCCTTTTTTAATAGCATTTGATGCTATTTTACACCTTCTTAGAGAGTATACTCTCTCCTCAAGGGTCAAGGGAATCTCCTTGCCCAATAATGAGGACCTAATTAATATTTAGTTTGCTAATGATACAACCCTTTTCTTATAACTTGAAGAGTCAAACATGGACTACATGATGGTGAAACTTAATTTCTTTTGTGAATCTCTAGGGGATAAAATTTCTACTACCAAGTCCACCCTGCTTGGGTGGGAAGATGCACCCCCTACATAGCACAATAAGTACAACTATCAATGGGAAGTTCATATAAACAATTTAGATACCTCGGTATTCCATTTGCAGTCAACCCATGTCTAAAAGAAAAAATTAAGAACATGTTGGATAGATGGAATAAGCATTATCTATCCATTTTTGGAAGGATGAAAAATCCCCAAAGATCGCACACACAAAACACCATCACAATCACCAAGCAAGGACAACACCGCATCCACAAGAAAAATAGTTTGGTGCCTCCATAAGCCAACCATGAATTGAAGTTGGGACCAAGAACACCCATCAATCCGTGTGGAAAAAAGAAAGCCACTTCCAACTCCTCATTGTTGTCAGCCTCATCCTCACCATCTGCTTCATCAACATCGGCCTCGCCCTTAGAAACCCTACTCCTATCGTTGCCTCTGTTCCTACTCATCACCACCCTTGCCCTTCAAATGAATTGTTTCATTTTGATTTCTCATGTTAACTCTATTTGGAACCTGAATTGCAATAATGATGACTGGCAAAAAGTCTTTATCATGTGCAAGAAGAAAATATTTAAGTGGTTGTTTAATCTGCATTGACCACCTATAAAAAATAAGTCATAGACTAATGATGTCTATAGTATCTGCAAAGTTTATGAATCCATTATCCATATTTTCTTTGACTGTATTATGGCTAAAGAAATGTTGAATCTTTTTGGAATCAACTTTATTTATAAAGTGTCTTACTATGATGTTATTTTTTGTTATGTTTATATCATTAAAAAGGACACTAATCTTTTTTGGGCAACTTTTATCATGTGAAATCCTTTGGGCTATTTGATCACTTAGGAATGGAGAGAAATTTTAGGGAATGGATAGACTACTTATTGAGTCTGTAAGAAGACTCATTTCTTACAATGTTGAAATGTAGGTCATAGTTGTTATGAGACTTTCAAGGAAAAAGTTTGAGAATTCATTGAAGATGGCACAACCAGAATTTACCTCTCAGAGATTTTACATGGGTAAACCTGATCCAAGTTTAAGGTTAAAACATCTTTGTTTGCCAATGCACTGGTGGCCTTTATGAATGACATCAATGAAGGAAAGAAGGTGGAAAGGGAATACCAAGCTTAACAACTAGCTACAGTGGGGGCAGTGAACTGGAATAGAAGAATCATTTGGATGGAAGGACCTTTGGGGTGGATAGTTTGGTTGGATAACTAAACTTTTGTCACTATTTATGAGTCCAACTTTGAGGTTGTGGATGTTCATGTCCCTTGTTTTGGTACAATTTGGATTTATAGGCACAAGAATCTTTTTGTATATGGTCAATAAATGTATGGATTTATATGTATATAGTCCTTAGTGTATATGAGTCGATTTATAGGCCTATTTTGTCCTTTGGGCATTATGTATGGCTTCAACTTGATAGGGAACAATGCATGCTTTTATTCTGTCTCTTGACCTGGGTTATTGATGCTTTGATATTATAAATGATATTGTATCCCTATTCTCATTATATTTAATATAAAAAAATAATTCCTTGGAAAAAAATATTAGGGTAAAAGAGAAATATGAATTAAGAATTAAGATTATTTCTAGGTAAGTGCAAGCTAATCGGTCCACTTTTAGTTGAAACATCAAGCTTGAAAAAATCCTGTTAAGAATGGATACCCATTTTGCAATTGAAAAGGGTATTTGTTTAGGATCATGCTCTTAGACATAAACTTGTGCATAAGTGCAAGGTAATGGGTCACAAATTCATGGAAGTCTACTCGTTGGAAAATGTGCTCTTAGAAACGGGGGGCCGTTTTCAAAATTGGGGGCCCATTTTTGCTTCGAGCCCCCGAGGTGAAAAGAAACGGGGGCCCGATGTGAAACTAAATAGGCCCCCATTTTATTCTCAAATGGGGCCCCTCTTGAAAACAAAACGGGGTCCCATTTTTAAAAAATGGGCCACCATTTTTAAATCCGATTTTACCCATTTTTTTGGGTGCATTTTGTCATTTTTGGACAATAATGGTAATTTTAGGAATGGGCCCCTGTTTCGTAAATGAGCCCAAAATGGGGGCCCATTTTGTGGAAGTTGATTCCACAACCCGCCACTTGCCTCAAGATTAAGTACGGGATAGGCCTGGGATGGCCACACCTGTGACATGGACCTGCAAATTCAAATCTCCATGAGCGAAAGAAAAATTATTACAAGGTACCTAATTGACTATATCCATGAAGCTTCAAACCTCAAAATTTTAGTAGTACAACTTTGTTAGTTAAGTTCTTACAAGAAATTCATGGCAAGAAAACCCAAAAATTTGGTTCTCACATGAAGTAGGGTTTAAGGACTAGACATGAAAAGGTCCAAACACAAGGGATTGTAGTCTCTAGAACCTGAAAACATTTTTTAATGATTTTTAAATGAAAATTTTCATGTGGTAGTCTTGTCATCGATAGTATTTTTATAAACTAAACTTTAATGAAAATTGAAGTCTTAGCAAGGACAAAATTCCAAAATCACAATCTTAACACGTCAAACATAAATTATGTTTCAAAACACAAAATCAAAGGGCCTAAATGAAGGTGCTAAATTGAACCCACAAACTCACAACATAGACTATTTAAAATAAACAATAAAAAATGAGAATTATAAGTAGAAAAAAGAAACAAAGAGTTCCTACAATATCAAAATTTGTCTCAAACCACCAAATTTAAGGAATCTATCTAAAGTTGATGACGAATTAATAAAATAACAAGGAAGAAAACCCAAAATATCAAACCTTGAGAAAGTGCAAAACCCTATAAAACCATTTACAACTTCACTACCACTAATACACATGATTATATAAAAATAATAATTGATCACAATATATGAGAAATATTGAAGTCGGGGTGAATTAGATGCACATGGCATAGTAAAATTTGAATGGTACTTATGTAAAATTAGAAAATGAATGATTACTAAGAGTTTTAAACAAACCCACATGTGTTTATAAATCTATTAATTTAGAGCTAATGGTGTATGTTGGTCTCTCATCAAATGGCATGCCAAATACTAGGGGTTCACGATTTTATGCCTCATAGAATTAACATTTTTGATAGATTATTAGTCAAAATACTTGAAATCACACTTGAAGATATTAAAAATTTGAATTCCTTAATGACTAAACAAACAAAAAAGAAAATATAAATCTTAAGCTTGACAACAAGGATAAAAGATCAATGAATTAGCGAACCTAATAATTAGAAAGTAAGTAAGCAAAGTCCCAAAGTCTTGTAACAAAAATAAGAAATGAGATTTTAAAAAATAACCTACTGAGCATGCTAGTAAAGAAATGTTTGAAACCCTGAAAAGGTACAAAATTTTAAAAAATGAGAAGAAAGGACTTAACACCTAAAAAAAATGAGACACTTGAAAACACATAAAGATTAAATATTATTCTTCACAATAAAACTCCTTCTAGAAAGAATGAAACAGAGAATATTGGGAAAGAAAAGAAAAAGAAAGTCCTCATTTTACTAAGGAAAAATAGGGAAGTTGTATAGGGAACATGACCGAAGTAATTGGTCTTGTTTAGATTTTAAATATCTTCTTGTACGTTTTATGACTTTGGTTGTGAATGGCTAAAATATTTACTCATATGAGGATGCACCTTCCATATAGGAACTATGATATTCATAGTATCCATAATCTTTAATCTTGTAGATCATGCCTAATCCCCATTTGTACATAGAAATTTTTCATTAACAACAACAATAAAGGAATAGTATATTTATATTAGATCTAATAACATCGCTTCTCTTCTACAAGAATGGTCTTATTTCTCTATCATATCACATTCAAAATATTGTAAATTTGAGTAACATCTAAATGTCACTACTTTGGATGTGGTTCTTTATTTTTTTTTGTCTATAAAAGAAAAGGGATGTGAATGGTTCATGATCTTATCAAAATAAAAAATTACAATAGGATTAGCTTGGTGATTTATTATTCATTCAACTCATGGAAAGGGTAGATATTAACTTATCATTTAACATCTATCAAAATTAAGAGCCATTCTTAAAACACACTCACCACTTCAACTCATGTTTCGAGAAATTTTAGAAAAAGATTCTACTCAATTTATACCTTCTAAGATTTATGTTTTCGATTAAGTGAAAAGAAAGTTTTGAAGGGGCCCCGAAACCCTTTTTACATAAAGATAATCAAAAGATAGAGCAATAAAGACCTGCTAGAGAGAACAAAACACAATAGAGAGACAGTTGGCAGAGACAAAAAGCCAACAAGAAGCCAAAAGAGGCAAAGGGATAGCACAAATAAAACTAAGGGACAACCATGAACATAGACCCTAAGAAATATTTATGATAATCTTTGCCGCTTCTTTCTCTAGTAGAAACATAGAGGCAGCAAAACTCTTCAAATCCTCCAGCTCCTTGGCATGCTGTCTCATCTTCCTAGTACTAGCATGAGTTCTTTTACCATGACCAGTTGCCCCCCCTTCAAGAATCAACACCTTATCCTTGGTAGTATCAATAGTTTTCTTTTCCTATTGGACCTGTTCCAACTTGCTGATCATCATACTAAAGCTATTGGCAAAGGCTTTCAGTATTTTTTGGCTTTGTTTTCCAATCTTCTTCAGGGTATTCTCATGATTAAGAACCGCTTCTCCAGATCATTGAATCTATCCTCCATAGCCTTAAATTGAGATCCATACACACCAATGATAGCCTTTGCATCACTGATGGCTTTAGTCAATTCATTCAGGTAGTTAGGAAGGATACCGAGCTTACCAGTACCAACAGCTTCAAGGGTAGTCACTTTCCTTGAAGAATCCTCCAACATATTCTTCAAAATGTTGATCTCTAAATAGATCTAGTCAATAACCTTGCAAAACTCCATAATCCCACTCTTCGTGGTATTCGGCATGGTTAAAGGGGAATTTCTGCAGTCAATGTTGATCTCAAGGGCACAATTCTCTATGGTCTCCCCATTAAAATCTGTAGCATTGGGAGGTAGAGTATCACTTTCCTTCACCATCTTCCCCTCTTCTTCCACATCATTAGTAGATTTATTGGGGTCCTGACGATGGGGTTGAACATTAAGAGAATCATTCCCTATATCAGGGTGGATGTCAGTGATGATAGGACTCCGCTTGTTTTTCTTTTTTGGTAGAGGGGTAACATAATCACTATCAATCTCCATCCCCTCATCATCTTCTTCATCATCTTCTTCATCATCTTCAAGCCAACTTTCTTCTTCCTAAACCTTACTCATTTTCCCTTTAACCCCTTTTTTAGCTTTCTTATTTCTGGACCCAGATGCCAAATCTTTGTCCTTTTCCTTGGTAGAATCCTTAGCAGGGGTAACCCTATCAACATCACCTTCCCACTCAGTATCAAACCCGTTATCTTCATTGTTATCACAGTCCTCAGATTCATCATCTGAGTCATAGAGCTCAGTGATAGAATGCTGCACAAAGGAAGCCTTGGAATGGTTGTATAAGAGAAACATTAACGATTCATGCATGGGAGGGTTACTATCTGGGTTATCCCTATAATCCTTAATGATAGAGCTAAGGGAGCTAAACAAGTAGAAAGGGATAGACACCAGGTCTTTATGGCAAAAATGATTCAGAAGCACAAAGTGATAAGCATAAACACAAGAGTATCTACCATCAACTTTAATCTATTGCATGATAGCAAACAAAATCTATCTCCATACCTTCTTTATCACTTTCAGAGAGTAGTAGGTTTTGACAGATTTCACCAACTTTCTTTTCTCAGACTCCTCCTTCGGGAATCACTTGATAGTATCTTCAGTGAGCTTCTTGTCTTTGTAAAACTTTCTTTCTTCCATCAACATACCAGTAACTTCCATGATCATCCCTTCGTCAATTTAAACCTTTCTTCTTCCAATGGTTATTTTACCATCTTTCTAATTCTTTTTAAAAATTCTTGTCACGGTAGGGTTTTTCCCTACAATTCTCTCCATATACCCTGTCATCTTAGTCATTTCCAGAATAGCCCAAGCCTTCGACTTGTCTTTCCATTCATCACAGGAAAGCAGCTCAATTCTTTTCCTATTTCCTCCCATGGCATCCACAAATAGAAAATTATTATCCTTCACTATGCACAACAGGGCAGAAACAGAGATAAAAGTGCAGAGCAGGAATGTCTTCAAAATAGAAATAGGCACCCAAAAAATATGCAGACTCTTGTCTGCAATAAATGCCGGCTCAATCTTCGAGTGTCGTGTATACACCTAAAAAAATGTCATTAATTCTACACTAATTATTCGTCTATTTAATTAAGTAATTCTTTAATTATTTGATCAAACTAACTATTTCTTCTAATCATCGTCCTTCAACACTTCTAATTATTGTATTTCTATTCTCAAATCATTTTAATCAGTTAGCCATATCTGAATTATTAATTAAATATCAATTATTTAATTAATTATGACCTTTTCCTTAGTTAAATAATCTTTATTATTTAATTAATTCGATCTCCTAAGTTTAAATAATTTCATTTAAATTATTTAAATTAATTAACTTATTCCTCCAAATCCCCAAATTATAATTCCAATTAATTCCATCTAATTTCATTTCATTTCTCCCAAATTCGAATTTAATATCATTTCAATTAATTCCATACTTTCAAATTCACATTTTCCCCAAATCTGAATTTCAGTTCATTTCATATGCATTTCAACATTCGAATAACCAAATTCAAATTCAAATTGAAAATGAAAATCAAATTCAATTTCAAATTCCTACAACACATGCCAAAATCAAAACTGATTGATTAAATTATTTGTCTAATCAATTAACTTAGTTAACTCAAAAATCAATCCACTTATCTCTCCAATCAATCTAGTCAACTAATCCATCTATTCAATCTACTGATCAATCAATGGAGTTCACTCTTCAATCAATCTAGTTCACTACTCAATTAAATGAGTTATCAGATCAATCAAATGAGTTAACAGATCAATCAAATGAGTTAACAGATCAATCAGTTGAGTTCATTGATCAATCAATTTCAGTTGTCTATCAATCAACACTTGAGTTCTATTTCTCACCCCCTTTGTGTTGAAAATCTATAAATTCAACCTCTTTTCATCAATTCAATCTATCCTTTTCAGAAGCTAGCATTCAGCATTTTAGAATCATAGCCTTTTCAAAATATAGCATTCAACATTTTAGAATCATAGCTTTTTCAGAATAACAGTCTTCAAAAAAATTGTATGCAGAAAATTGGTGCAATACCTAAGAGTCACCAACCACTCAAATTGGAGGACAATGGAAGCAAAGATGCAGAATGAGGGAGTATTTTATTTGAATTCATTCCTTATTTTGTATCGATTTCCATTGATTATGTTTGATGTTTGTTAATTAGTTGAGAATTGATGATTCATTCTTATTTGCTAATTAGCTTAATACATTTATGACATTCAGGCATAGAAACAATCTTGAACCCGACGTGAAACACTTTGATCTTTGAATTTGTTTTGATATTTTTTGCAGATTCGTATGGACACGGGATATGAAGAAGGAAGGGTAAAGCGGTGAGAATGCAGAAATTCACAATTGCTCATATCATATCGCAATCGCCTTGAGAGCATGTCGCAATTGATCACATAGGATGTCATAATTGCTTAAATAGATTGCAATTTCTCTAAAAGACTGCTAATTAAAAAATTCTTGTGTTGTTTTTGCATGATTTTGTATTGTGCATCTAACCCTGAATTTTTATTGAATTCTGAAAAATTTTGGGTATGTGCAGGATCATGGTGTGCCAAAACAGGCCCTTAAGTGTCAATGAAATTTCAGAAAATCAAAGTTATGCAACTTGACATGAAAATTTGAATAAGTTGTGAACATTATTTTTAAAATATGCAACAAGAGAATCTAAAGAAAATTGAATTTAGTTTCTAAGCTACTAGTTGTTTTTTGGAAAAAAAAAATCCTATTTGATGAAAATTTAAAATTTCAATGCAATGGTACTAAAATTTCAGGAAAAAGATAAGAAGTAGACGTATGTCTGACCACTCTAATCATAATTAAATCATAATATTATTTTATAATATTTATAATATAAGTATTAGACTCATGTCTGGATGTGACACATATTTTTTTATAATTTTTTATGAAGTAAATAATTATTTATGAATTTTTTACTATAGCTTTTCAAAAATTGAGAAACTCCTACATCTGACCACCTTAACTTGGTCAAAACCTTATGAATTTTTTTTTTTTTAATTTTTCCCTATAGTAGACAAAGCATAGGATGTGATGCATGTTTTGGATTCAAAAAATGTTATACCGTTTGAAAGTTATGAGTGTTTTTCAATCAGTCTATCAATGAGGACTATTGTCAAAATTCAATTAGAAAATAAATAATAATTATTTAAAGTTGAAATAAGACAAGCCTTATATTGTTGGAAAGATGAGAACCTCCTTAAAAAACCATTTTCATTTTGTCAATTTTTGCTACCAAAAAAGTCGTCAGCCACTAGTGTAAAGTCTGGAAAATCAAGGAATACTGAAAAACCCATTTTTTTAGTTGACTTTCCAGGCTTGTCACTACCAAACCAAATCCCAAAGCATTCCCGATCCGAAATGTGAAATTTGAAAATTTTACAACAGAAATCGGATATATAATTTTAATAAGTAAATTCACTAACTAAATTTGCACATAATTAATTTAATTTTTATTAATATATAATATTTTAATATATTAATTTATAAATAAATTAGTATATGATATTAGGGAGAGGGGGGAGTGGGGTGAGAGAGAGAGAGAGAGGGAGGGAGGGAGGGGGGAAGGGAGAGAGAGAGAGAGAGAGAGAGAGAGAGAGAGAGAGGGGGGGAGAGAGAGATAAAGAGATTAGCGGAGAGAGAGAGAGAGAGAGAGAGAAGGGAGAGGGGGGGAAGGGAGAGAGATAAAGAGATTAGCAGAGATAGAGAGAGAGAGAAGGGAGAGGGGGGGAAGGGAGAGAGATAAAGATATTAGTGGAGAGAGAGAGAGAGAGAGAGATTAAGACACCAAATTTTTTTGTTATGGGTCATATGGTGTCCTAAGGGGTCGTAGGACACAATATGACCCCTTAGGACAACATAGGACCCATAGCGACCCAATATGGTGTCATAAGGGGTCATATTGTGTCCTAAGGGGTCATATGATGTCTTAAAGGGGTCATATGACACAATATGACCCAATAGGACACAATATGACTCATAACGACACAATTTGGTGTCTTAAGGGGTCATAGGACATAATATGACCCCTTAGGACACCATAGGACCATAACGCCCCAATATGGTGACTTAAGGGATCATATGGTGTCCTAAGGGATCGTAGGACACCATAGGACCCATAACAACCAAATATGGCGTCTATGGGTCATATGGTGTCCAAAGGGGTTGTCGGACACCATATGACCCCTATGGACACCATAGGACCCCTTATGACAACATATGGTGTCATTAGGGGTCATATGGTGTCCTAGGGGGTTGTAGTACATAATATGATCCCGTAGGATACCATAGGACCCATAACGACCCAATATGGTGTCATAACAGATTGTAAGGTGTTCTAAGGGGTCATAAGGGTTCATGGGACACCATATGACCCCTAAGGGCAACATTAGACCCCTTATGGCACCATATGGTGTTGTTAGGGATCATATGGTGTCCATAGGGGTCATATGGTTTCTTAGGACACCATATGACCCCTTAAGACACCAAATTATGTCGTTATGGGTCATATGGTGTCCTAAGGGGTAATAGGACATAGTATGACCCCTTAGGACACCATAGGACCCAAAGTGACCCAATATGGTGTCATAAGGGGTCATATTGTGTCCTAAGGGGTCATATGATGTCTTAAAGGGGTCATATGACACAATATGACCCATTAAGACACAATATGACCCATAATGACCCAATATGGTGTCTTAAGGGGCCATATGGTGTCCTAACAGGTCCTAAGACACCATATCACCCCTTTGGACCCCATATGACCCCTTATGACACCATATGACCGCTTATGACACCATATTGGGTCACTATGGGTCATATTGTGTCCTAATGGGTCATATTGTGTCATATGACCCCTTTAAGATATCATATGACCCCTTAGAACATAATATGACCCCGTATGACACCATATTGGGTCGCTTTGGGTCCCATGGTGTCCTAAGGGGTCATAGGACACAATATGACCCCTTAGGACACCATAAGACCCAAAGTGACCTAGTATGGTGTCATAAGGGATCATATTGTGTCCTAAGGGGTTATATGATGTCTTAAAGGGGTCCTATGACACAATATGACCCATTGGTACACAATATGACTCATAATGACCAAATATGGTGTCTCAAGGGGTCATCTAGGGTTCTAAGGGGTTATAGGACACCATATGACCCCTATGGGCACCATAGGACCCCTATGGGCACTATAGGACACCTTATGACACCATATGGGGTGTTAGGGGTCAGATGGTGTCCTAAGGGGTCCTAGGATATAATATGACCCCTTAGGACACCATAGGACCCATAATGACCCAATATGGTGTCATAACGGGTCGTATGGTGTCCTAAGGGATCATAAGGGTTCATGGGACACCATATGACCCCTAAGGACAACATACGACCCCTTATGATACCATATCATGTTGTTAGGGGTCATTTGGTGCCTATAGGGGTCATATGGTGTCCTAGGACACCATATGACCCCTTAAGACACCAAATTGTGTCGTTACGGGTCATATGGTGTCCTAAGGGGTTGTAGGACACAATATGACCCCTTAGGACACCATAGGACCCAAAGCGACTCAATATGGTGTCATAAGGGGTCATATTGTGTCCTAAGGGGTCATATGATGTCTTAAAGGGGTCATATGACACAATATGACCCATAACAACCCAATTTTCTGTTTTAAGGGGTCATATGGCATCCCATGACCCCTTATGACCCTTAACAACACCATATGATGTCCTAAGTGGTCCTATGGTGTCCTAAGGGGTCGTACAACATGATATGACCCATTAGGACACCATAGGACCCATAAAAATCCATTATAGTGTCTTGAGGGGTCATATGGTGTCTTGAGGGGTCATATGGTGTCCTAAGGGGTCATAGGACACCATATGACCCCTATGGACACCATAGGACCCCTTATGACCCATAATGACACAATATGACCCATCTCTCTCTCTCTCTCTCTCTCTCTCTCTCTCTCTCTCTCTCTTTCTCTCTCTCTCTCTCTCTCTCTCTCTCTCTCTCTCTCTCTCTCTCTCTCTCTCTCCCTCTCCCCTAATCTCTCTCTCCCCTAATCTCTCTCTCTCCCCTTCTCTCTCTCTCTCTCTCTCTCTCTCTCTCTCTCTCGTCTCTCCTCTCTCTCTCTCTCTCTCTCTCCCTCTCCCCTAATCTCTCTCTCCCCTAATCTCTCTCTCTCCCCTTCTCTCTCTCTCTCTCTCTCTCTCTCTCTCTCTCTCTCTCTCTCTCTCTCTCTCTCTCTCTCTAAAATATAACTAATAAAATCAGATATTGGATTTTATCGGATATCCAATTTTTGCCATTACCATTAATGTGGAAACAGTAAAAAAAAAAGGCAGCAACGGGAAAAAAATTTGGGACCACAAATTTATACATTAAAATCGGATATCTGATTTTTTTAATAAAAAGGAGCCTTGTGGGCCATTTTCTGGATTCCAATGGCCCATAGTCTGCATATTCTATTTTCTATCGACGATCACAAATTTTCAGACTGGTTGAGACAAATTTGTGCTTTTGGGAGATTCTTAAAGTCAAATCTTACATTGTCAATCATTTAGGAGCTTCTTTGTGGAGGTAAATGGGGATTAGTAGTTGTCGAAAGTCTAAAACGCAAAAGAAAAATTACAAATGACCAAATTGAAGTGTATAGAGAAAGAGATAGAGAAGGTCATAGGAGGAGAAGACAAGGTATGTTAAATATTTCTAATGTTACTTCAAGTGAAGAGGAAATTGAATTTGAAAATGTGTCACAAGTTATTGAAAATGAAAATGTAGATTTTGAAAATGTTGAAAATGTTGAAAATGATAATGAAAATTCTCAACATGTGGAAAATGTTGACATAGGAGGTGAAAATGTGGAAAACTTTGACATTGAAGGTGGAATTGCTCAGCCAAGTCAACCATATGTAACACCTAATTACTTTAGAAATGAAGACCCTCTCATGGATGAAAGACAAATTCCAAATACAAGACCTTCAAGAACCCCAAAATGGTTATTTGAAATCGATGAGAATATTATTGTGAATCTTGAAGGCAAGAGGTCAACAAGAACCATTCGGTTGTGGGCTACACAACTTTTTGACCAAAATTTTAGCAATAAGACATTGACTGAGAAATGACAACTCTTTGTTCAATTGCTAAAGATGATAAAGATGAGACCATTGCTAAACAAATTGAAGATTCGTATGAACAAGAAGATGGAGAGAAATTATATTATTGCCAAAAATCTATTTGATGCTCTCAATTCTATTGGAAAGAATACCAAAGAAAGAGATAAGAAAGTTGCTCGAAGAGTGATTACAACCTCCTTAGTAAGCCATCAATTGAGGAAGGCTCATAAAATGAGACTAACTTATGTTGATTTTAACATAAACCATAAAACTTTGGATAGAGAACTTGCACGAAGACAAAGACTTGACGATCCACTTCAACAAAATACCTGGGCTTTTGGTGGGAGGCTTCCACGTGTTGATAGAAAGTTGACTAACTTTGTGAAGGAGGAGATTCAAAAAATTTCGCACTCTAATTCTAGAGTGTCACCCAATGTAAAGGACATTTTGAAATTAAGAATCAACAACCGAGACCGCACACTACATCTCAAACATTTCTTGGAATCAAGCCAAACAATGTCATACAATTTTTTTTGTGAAGTACATCCAACTTTTCAAATATCACAAAGGGCCTTTTAATCTTTGAAACCATTTTATTGTGTTCCTCTTAAGATTCACAATACTTGTTGTTGCAAGTACCATGTGGAGTTTTCAATGTACGATGAACTTTTATGTCATATTCGTTATACGATGCATACTAATGAGATTTTGCAGGAGTGTGGTGCAATGCTATTTTCGAGATCATCAAGAGACTTGCAAGATCTATTTTTATGCCCTAGAGATGATGGCTTTTATTTCTATAGAAATGATTGTTTGAATGAGAAGTGCTCAGAATGTGGTGGGTTGTCAAAGTTTGTTTCATGTTTTCATGAGGGCAGCGAACACGAATTTGGAAAGAATTATGTTGAGAAAAAAATATATGAGACAGTGAAATATACTTTGAAGAGTGGACGTGAAGGTTCCAGATGCGAATTATTCTCAAGAGAAGTGAGTATTACTTATTTTATTTTGGATTTTAAGGAAAATATTTTCTACAAGTATGCAAGGCACACCCATAGGTCTCAGTGGTTGGATCAATAGTTCAAGATGTGTAAGAACTCTTTCTTGATTGGCACTATTGTATCGATGGTTGATTTTGCAAAGAACTATACATTGCAACCACAAAATGAGGTACAGTCTCAGTACTACAATTCAATCCAGATTGCTATTTTTGTTCACATTACATATAGACATGCTCATGATAGTACAGAAGAGGACAGGAAGATAATCAGGGAGTATCATTTTTATACAAGTGATGATAGATCACACTCCTCCGAGTATGTGCAACATTCTTTCGAGAATTTTTTTGAGTTCTTGTATGAGAAAGATATTGCAATTGATCGATATATCATATGGTCAGATAACTATATGGGTCAATTCAAGAATGCCCGTATGTTTTATTGGTTGAGTAGATTGCATGTAGAGAGGCGTATACCTCATATTTGGTATTTTTTGAGGCAGGGCATGGGAAGGGGGAGCATGATGGAGTAGGTGCATGTTTGAAGAGAGCTCTAGTTAAGGAGAAATTGAGGATTTCAAGTGCAAATTTCTCTTATGCATGTTCTATTGTTGATTGGTGTAGTTCAACATTGTCACATGAAGGTACTCTTGATTCAACAGTGACCAGATTCTTTTGGTTGGCTGAGGAGGGCACAGTGGGAGATAGATTGGATTGTCAAACAATTAAAGATTCTTCAAAGATGCATTCATTTCTCAGCTTAGATGCAAGTACATGGACCATTTGGACATGAGCATTGGCTTGTTTTTGTCAGAGTTGTGCTTGGTGTGATTGGGATCAGTGCGAGTCAAGTGAGTGGGTTGATATGTGGGTTCCCCAATATCTAACTCCTTTATCTCAAACAATAGCCATGTCAAATGATGACATGGAAAGTTCACTTGAGTTCACTTGAGTATGACCATCTATCAGATCTTGTATAGCCATGACATGTTTTTGCAGTTGTTGCACCACAAGGGAATGAAGAGAGATCAAAATATTGGTTGGCACGATGTGTACAGGGAAAACAAAATCTAACATAACCAATGACAGATGATGATGTGTTCACATATCCTACAAGTTCAGTTATTGTTGTGGGAACTTGGTTGCAAACATACATGATTAGAAAGAATGGCATACTTGCATTTGAAGACTATGAGAGACGCAACACCATTATAATGTATTCACACCTTATTATAGCTACAAATGTCAAGTTGTTGAAGCATCAAGAAAAACCAAAGACCAAAGAGCTATGGATAGTGACTACTACTGATCATGAAGCAATACTGGATACTCTTAAGGAAAGAGATGACCCTTTAGGCATACTTGAGTAGTAGGTCTATAATGGTGCCTTATTTTTTTATCATGAATTTCATTTCAAACAATGATCATTAAACCTTAATGTTCAAGTTTGTTACATGTATATTAAGGATGTGTTCAAAATGTAGATCTATTGATGAATGCTTTTTTTTGGCAACATGGTTTTTGCATGCACATAGCAAGTACACTCGATATAATCAGAAGGGACGTATTTTTGCAACACGACTTATTATCATGCATTTGATGAGCTTTACAATTTTTGTTATTAGAGAACACTATTTGACAAATTTTGATGATATAATTATTGCAAAACCTTTATGCTCATGTAGGTCTTTTTTGATGATATACAACAGTATCACATTATGATTTTTGCATCAACATATTGGGTTATGTTTATATAATTCGAAGGGGCATATTTTTATGGTATATAATCCCACCTTTTCATTTATTATCATGCATTTTAGTTGAAGTGATTATCATAAATCCTTTATGTTCATCCATGCATTTTATGTGTAGACTAGCAATTCTTAAAAATACAGGTTCATGCTAGATAATTCACCTTTGACAAGACCCTCTCTTGGTGATGGTACATATTCCTTTGTGCATTAATGAGATTTAACTTTGTGCATAAACATTAAGTGAATGTATTGCTATTTAGAAATGACCATAACTACCATCGTCTTCAACCATGTAGAGAAATGCAGTGAGAAGGGCTTTAATCAACATGTGTCTTTCTTCAAAGTTATGCTTGTATACTTTGAAGAGAAACTGGTAAGTTTCGTAATTATAAAATCTTGTACATCTTAAAAATGTTTCAAATGATCTATTTATAGTTTGACAAACTAATTTATATTAAGTGTTATAATTTGTTTCTTGTAGCACATTCATTTTGCATAAAAAGGTTACTTATTTTGGTCTTCATTTATATGCAGGCATTGTTGTATGTAAGCTTTTCTCTGAGGACATGAGGATGTTTGATGCAGATGAAGTGGGATGTTGTATTTGTATATGGATGTGAATTGATGTAACTTTGTTATGATGATATACAATGTCCATGAGCAAATTGGTTTAGTTATATTGATGATATACAATGTATTTGTACATGGGTACATTGGTGTAGTTGTATTGATAATAAATAAAAAATCTTGTTTGCATATCCCTTCATGGATGTCACATGCAAGTGTAATGGTAATTATGTGTATATAATACATGGAAATATTGATGATCATTATGTGTCTATAGTGTAATGCTTGTTTATCTATATTTTTCATTGAACAAGTTAGGGCCATGGATTTCAAGATAGGCTTTTGTAGGGACCCCTCTCATGGCCTCATGGTTCAAATGGATCATTCGCAGGTGCCACGGATTCCGAGTTAGGGTCCATCAAAGTTTGACTATTTTTAGCACTTAGGGTTCTCAAGGGATGACGCCGATAGGGTATGACCCCGAGCGTTCAACCAAGTGAGGGGGGAAAAATAGGATCATGCATAGGGTAATAATGCCTAACTGGACATGTCGGAGCCGACGGTTCGTCATCGCAACAAGCATGTCGTGCCCAAACTTTTGGGCTAAAAATGGAATAATTTTTTTTTTTTTTTAAAACACCTAAACTCTCAAAAAAAACTACATTTAAAGAGGAATCAAATAAGTCTTGTCTGAACTAGGATGTAAATAGAATTGTTTTCTAAAGTTGGATTAATTAACCACTCAAATAAGCGACATTAATTATTGGAGATTAATTAATCCCAAGAGGGTTGTCGCAATTTAGCTAGTTAACTTAATTATCTTAATTAAGTTGCCACTAATAAGAGTCGAGGGGTATTCGGAAATCTCAAATGCATTTAAAATTATGTCAAGCTAATTGAATGATGATGAGGATATCTTAAATTAAAAATTTAATTAATCGAGCGCACGCAAATTTCATTATTTAAATCTAACTGAAAGGGGTTCAAATTCCATAATGTCATTTGTCAAATAAATCCAATTTTATGCTATACTCAATTTTAATTTCCCCTAAACCTTCAAATTTGACGATATAAATAATCTGGCCAACACTGGCCTCATAGGCTAAAAATTCGTAAAAATTATTAATTATTTTCAATTATATTTTTTTTTCCAATTTAAAATATAACTTAACGTCCATATTTAATTGAATATATCAAATAGCTATATAGTTTCCCTAGTTGAATAAATTAAATCAACTATGCAATTTATGTATCCATATAATATTAATTCTCCATTTTAAATCTTATAAAATAAACTATATTAAAATTAATTTTCTCCTGAATTGAATAAGGAGTTTTTAAATTAATGACACATATATCAAAAAATTAAGTGGGGGGGAAATCTTTTTCAAGATTAAAAAATTATTTCCCCCTCTTCTTATTTTAATTACTATTTCAAATCTCAAACCCTAACTAGGGTTGAGTAATTATGTTCTCCTATATTTTATTTAAAATCTATTTAATAATCCCTCTTTTTTATTCTTATATTATTTGCTAACCCTAATAATTTATGTCTTTTATTCGAATGCAAACCCTAATCCAGATTTGGATTAGGGTTGCATATTTTATCCAACTAAAATCATAATCTTATTATTTTTCCTTTACCCTAACCTGAAATTGGGTTAGGGTTTATCTTTTTTTTTGAGTGTGTGTGTGGTGTTATGTTGCAGTTACAGTGGCCATGCAGGTGGCGGCTGAATGGAGACAGGGCGGATTGGGGGTGGAGCCACCCAAAGAAGAGCCGCGGGGGGGGGGGGGGGGGGGGGGTTTCTTTTGCATAGGGGTGGCATTGGAAGGAGGGGCTGCGGGGTGTGGGCGATGACATTCACCATGAGTCTCGGCCCACAATGGCGCCACAGTGCACCTACGGGTCTCAGCCCGCAGTGGCACCACAGGCAACACTGTGGGCTTCGGCCCACAGCGGGAGGCTCGAGTCGCCCTGCGTGCTCATAGGGCTCCGAGGGTAGGTATTTCCTCCCCCAAGGTTTGCTAAGTTTTTTTTTTTTTAAACCTTTTTTTTTATAATATATTTAAAATATATAAATATATATATATATATATTTATTTATTTATTTATATATAAATATATATATGTGTGTGTGTGTATGTTTGTATATACATGTATATCTCCCAGGGCTATATATATATATATATATATATATATATATATATATATATATATATATATATATATATATATATATATAATTTTTTTGATATGTATATACTATTTAAACATGCAGGAATATCATAGAAATACAAACAACTTTAAATGGATATAGTTTTTTTTTTTTTTAATGATTTATCAAGAACATATTAACTCATATCCCTTTTTTTTTAAGACTAAGTCTGCATATATATTTTCCTTCTTTAAAACAACAATACATTTTTTTTTTACAGTAATACTAACAACAAGCTAAAGACTATAAATGGGTTTTATTTTTATTTCTTTTGTTTATAGGTCAATTTTCTGCTATGTAAAACAGAGGTAAAAATGACAGAAATAAAATAGGACCGTAAGGGAATTTTTAACCTCAGTTAGATATCTTATAGGAAGAGTAGATTTACATGGTTCTAAAAGCTTTTTGTTTTCTTTTTTTTTTGTTCTAAGAAAAATAAAATGACAGTAAGCAAATCAGCATGTAAATATTACAGGAAAATACATAAATACACACTGCATTTCTTTTCTGCATCTTTCATTTCTTTACAAAAATTACAAAGATAAATAACAACAGATTCCATTCTAAGATAGAATTAAATAAGATTAATAGCAGCATTATATATTACAAAATTTAAATAAGATGTTTTTTTGATAAAAATGTGTGACTCAAGTTGTCAACTTTTACAAATGGGGGAAGATACTCAATTAGTCTCTCATCCCTAATAGATGAGGACTTAAATAAAATAATACATTTCTTTATACAGAAATAAAAAACAACATAGAGCTCCTTATTTACATTTTTGCAAGTAAAACATGATATTACATTTCCTATTCCTTTTCTGCAACTAAATAAAAATCTGCAGCTAAATAAAATCTGCAACCAAGTAGAATCTGCAACTTCTAGCTTTCCTTCCTCTTTCCAAGCAACCTGCATACGATCAAAAACTTGTGACCTTGGGGTGCTCACCTCCCAGCCTAGGCTTACTAGAAGCCACCCCCGAGCTTGGAGAACCAAGTCCTAGATGGGTTACACTCAAGAAAACACAAACAAGCAAAGGGGAAAACATAACAAACACATTCCCATTCCCAAGCTGAAACTTCATCACATAATGTGATGCTTTACTAGGGTGGAAGTGGACCAAGTACCCTAGAGGAGATCTGCTAGATAGTAACTCACAACCAACTCATAGCATCCAAGAAACACAACAAAGCTCATCTTAACCCCCATATCCTTATGATCCCCAAAGGCATACCTGTCATATTTTCTCCTCTTATGACCCCCAAATGCATAAATAGAACTATGTAGCAAGGGTCACATGGACAAACCCTTGAGATCACTCTCATGATGAGAGCCTCTCACTCTCAGGTTGTTAAACTCCTTCCACCCCCAAGACCATTTTGCCCTCCCAAGGGTAAGATAGTCTTGGATACTCCCAAACACAACAAAATGCAAAACAGAAATAGGAAAAGATTCACAAATACAATGCAAGGAAGGATACAACATATACATTCAAGCATCCTACCTACAAATTTTCAAATAAACAAGTAAAAAAACACCAACCTTAATTCTGCCAAGGGTATTCTAGGGAAAGCGTGGAGAAGAGTAGCCCAATCCACAAGACTTTTCTACAACACTTAGCCAAATTTTCCTATTCTCAAATTGGTTTTCCTTCAAAAATTGTCCAAAATCTCTAAAAATGGAGAGTGGGTGATTAGCTCACTAAGCTTCAATCTCTAGCCTAAGAAGACTTTTCTCACTCCTTCCAACCTCTTGGATAAAGTGAGGGACTCCCATTGGTTGGTCTTCCCTAGGTCTTACACACTCCCTAACCAAGGCACCTCAAGAAGAGGAATGAAACGGGGAAAAGGAATTACACCTATCAAGAAGGTTATCTAACCAAGTATGACACTCCTATAGATGGAATTCGTCCATCTTGGGAAAACCACTTTTTTGGGTGGTTAAACAAGCTATAGGAGAAGGACACATGGCCAAATTTGGCCTTCACCCATAGGTACCCCATGAGGCCTAATAAAAATGCTCTAGAACTGACTCTACGAGTTGATTTAACCCTTAGAAGGTCCACCTAAAGTTAACCTACAGGTCAACTCTGAGTTGACCTTCCTTGTGGCTCACTATCCTAGATTTCTTGGTTCCTTCAAAGATAATAAGGTAATATAACAATTAAACAAAAATAAATCTCTCTAAAAAGGTGACATGACAATTGCAAACACCACATACAACATAGGTGTCAAGTGACACTACAAAATAATTCCACATCACAAATACACACATGGCAATTGTCCCTTGAATGATTTAAACAATTTAATAAATATAATTTACACTCATGCAAACATTTTATGTTTATGAATAAAATACAATACATACGGGGTGTTGTCTCTTCAAATAGACAACCCCTGGTTTTACGAACGTACATAAGACTAGGCTTGATTCTCCATAATATTTCTATGGTCACATGGATAATTTCCTACACATCTCAATTTAAACATTAGTACTTTCCAATAGCCTCATATAATATAAAACACATAATTAAGAATACAATTTTAATCACTCTGCATAGAATTGACATTATACAATACAATTTGTCACATATCAAAGCAATTCACATAAGGAATTCATCATAACCCTCATAATTTAATCCATTCATAAGATATACAACATATTTCTAGCATCATAATAAAGTCCTGCAAATCAAATAATGATATACATCATCTCAATGTTACCCTATTCTAGGATCATATAAAATTCTATATCCACAAAGCATAGAAATGAAGCCTCAATATATCAATGTTATCAATTTCGTGGGATCATATATAGTTCCATATCCATAATGCATAAAAATAAAGCATCCATAATAGTTCCAACATGAAAATTACTCAGAAGCTAGGATGGGTTAGGGTAGGGCTTCACAGAGCAGAACGAGAAATTGGCCACGAGACAACATTCGAATGAATGAGACTGATGATTTTTTCGCCAATCGAAAAATTGCTGCCCTAATAAAACTGTAGGGAAACTTTAAAAAACCAAGATAGGCTTTTGTAGGGACCCCCCTCATGGCCCCGTAGGTTCAAATGGATCATTCATAGGTGCCACAGATTCTGAGTTATGACCCCTCAAAGTTTGACAATTCTTAGCACTTAGGGCGCTCAAGGGATGACGCCAGTAGGGTATGACCCTGAGCATTCGACCGAGTGGGGGGGCAAAATAGGAGCATGCATAGGGTAATAGTGCCTAACTAGACATGTCAGAGCTGATAGTTCATCATTGTGACGAGCAGAATGAGAAATTGGCCACGAGATGACATTCAAATGAATGAGACTAACGATTTTTTCACCAACCGAAAAATTGCTACCCTAATAAAACTGTAGGGAAACTTGAAAAACCAAGATAGGATTTTGTAGGGACCCCTCTCCTAGCCCTATAGGTTCAAATAGATCATTTGTAGGTGCCACGGATTCTAAGTTTGTACCCATCAAAGTTTGACAATTCTTAGCACTTAGGGCACTCAAGGGACGATGTCGGTAGGGTATGACCCTGAGCATTCGACCAAGTGCAGGGAAAAAATAGGAGCATGCATAGGGCAATAATGCCTAACTGGACATCTCAGAGCTAACGGTTCATCATCGCGATGAGCAGAATGAGAAATTGGCCATGAGACAACATTCGAATGAATGAGATTGATGATTTTTTCACCAACCGAAAAATTGCTGCCCTAATAAAACCATAGTGAAACATGAAAAACTGAGATAGGTTTTTGTAGGGACCCCTCTCATAGCCTCGTAGGTTCAAACATATCATTCATAAGTGCCACAGATTCCAAGTTAGGGCTTGTCAAAGTTTGACAATTTTTAGCACTTAGGGCGCTCAAGGGACGACGTCGGTAGGGTATGAACCCGAGCGTTCAACTGAGTGGGGGGGAAAAATAGGAGCATGCATAGGGTAATAATGCCTAACTAGACATGTGGGAGCCGATGGTTCATATCGTGATGAGCAAAATGATAAATTGGCCACGAGACAACATACGAATGAATGAGACTGAATATTTTTTTGCCAACCGAAAAATTGCTGCCCTAATAAAACCGTAGGGAAACTTGAAAATCCAAGATAGGATTTTGTAGGGACCCCTCTCATAGCCTTGTAGGTTTAAAAAGATTTTTTGCAGGTGCCACGGATTCTAATTTAGGGCCCATCAAAGTTTTACAATTTTTAGCACTTAGGGCACTCAAGGGACGACATCGGTAGGGTATGACCCTGAGCGTTCAACTGAGTGGGGGAGGGAAATAGGAGCATGCATAGGGTAATAATTCCTAAATTTACATGTTAGAGCCAACAGTTCATCATCGCGACAAGTAGAACGAGAAATTGGCCACGAGACAACATTCGAATGAATGAAACTGACAATTTTTTGCCAACCGAAAAATTTGTGCCCTAATAAAACCGTAGGGAAACTTGAAAATTAGAGATAGGATTTTGTAGGGACCCCTCTCCTAGCCTCGTAGGTTCAAATGGATCATTTGCAAGTGCCATGGATTCCATGTTAGGGCTTGTCAAAGTTTGACAATTTTTAACACTTGGGGCGCTCAAAGGACGACGTCAATAGGGTATGACCCCGAGCGTTCGACCGCGTGGGGGGGAGAAAATAGGAGCATGCATAGGGTAATAATTCCTAGCTAGACATGTTGGAGCTAATGGTTCATCATTGCAATGATTAGAACGAGAAATTGGCCACGAGACAACATTCGAATGAATGAGACTGATGATTTTTTCGCCAACCGAAAAATTGCTGCCCTAATAAAACCGTAGCAAAAATTGAAAAACCGAGATAGGCTTTTGTAGGGACCCCTATCGTGGCCCCGTAGGTTCAAGTGGATCATTCACAGGTGCTACAGATTTTGAGTTAGGGCGCGTCAAAGTTTGACAATTTTTAGCACTTAGGGCACTCAAGGGACGACGCCGGTAGGGTATGATTCCGAGCGTTCGACCAAGTGGGGTGGGGAAATAGGAGCATGCATAGGGTAATAATGCCTAAATAGAAATGTCAAAGGAAACAGTTCATCATCGCGATGAGCAGAACGAGAAATTGGCCACAAGACAACATTCGAATGAATGAGACTGATGATTTTTCGCCAACAAAAAATTGCTGCCCTAATAAAACCATATGGAAAATTGAAAAACCAAGATAGGCTTTTGTAGGGACCCTTCTCATGGCCCCATAGGTTTAAATATATTTTTCCCAGGTGCCACGGATTCTGAGTTAGGGCTCATCAAAGTTTGACAATTTAAGTACATAGGGCGCTCAAGGGACAACGCCGGTAGGGTATGACCCCGAGCGTTCGGTCGAGTGGGGGGGGAAAATAGGACCATGCATAGGGTAATAATGAATTGTATCAATTATTATTCATTAAATGAATTGTATTTTAGTGTTCATTAAATGAATTGGATTTTTCATGAATTGGATTATTCATTAAATGAATTGTATTGTATTGTTCATTAAATGATTTGGATAGTTCATTATACAAACAACACTTTCGATGAAATGAAATGAATTGTATTGTTCATTAAATAACCATTATTAACCATTGTTAATTATTGGAATAAATATTAAAGATTTCCATGATAACACCATGCACAGATGAGCAACAATTTGTATGATCGAATATCAACTTCTGTATATATAAAAATGTCAAATGATTACATATTTATGTCCATACACAAATATGACATAAATACCAACTCAAACAAAATTTATGTCTAAATATGTGAATGTATGTCCATATACAAAATATACATGCCAACTAGACATGTAAGCATCCCAAAACTATCTATAACATCCTAAGCTGCTGATGCATCATCAAAATCGATCTTCGTCACACTGCTTAGCTCTGAAGGATCCTGCACAAGAAAAACAAACCACAATTAATATTAGTTATATTATATAATTCACATTTGAAAAGTTAACATAAAAATGAACTATAATTGAACTATTCATGTTTACCTCATCTCCACGTTTTCTCTTCAACTTTGCAGGACTCTTGATGTATGTCTTCAGTAGAGGAGGCATGTTTTCAATATTTTCATACACAACCTATATATTTTCAGAAACATGACATTGATACAAGTTATCATATAATTGTCACTGATAATAACAAATTATATCTACTAAACACAAAATAAAATAAACACACATCTACTCGAGGCATCTCTTCTTCTTCATCATCTTCAGGTATATTGGGTGTAGTCATCAAGGATGTGAAGCCAAGAATTCTCTGTACATATACACAATAAGTATATGAAACTATCAATCTATGTCTAGACGTGTATAATCACTATAAGTTATTTAAACTATTCATTCAATCATATTTGCATTCAATTACCTTTCCCTTGTCTCCAACTGCACTACCAGATCCTAAATCACACTGCCCTGCACTCGTGTTGCTTGTGCCCTACAAGAGTAAAATAAGATATACATGCAAGTCACTACATAATCTAATTAATACCAATATAAATGATGAGCATGTATGTACAATAAAATACAAACAACTAGGTGCAATAATATATGTACCGTCAAGCTATCAAGGCTAAATGAAATGGCCGAAAAGGTGCCCTCCTGAATTAGTCTCAACTCCTCCTCAGTCATCAACTGTTTGATAGACCATGTAAATAAAAGATCAGTACTTAATATTATCTAGATTATAAATATTTATTTAAAATATAGCATGAACTGTGAAAATACAAATCTTACCACTACATCATCAATGTATGATGACAGTACCTCCTCACCTCTAGCATGCAAGGACTCCCTAGTGTATCCTCTAGTTTGTGTCATAACATTTGGCGCATCATGCATCTCATGCACCTCATAATATTCACTGTCTGCAGGAGGATCAACAGGTTGTCCAACTGGACCCAAGCATATGTGCCCACACATGACATAACTATGGGGCACACATATGTGTGGAGCCGGGGATGACATGTCAGTGCCACCTGATGCACCGCTACCATCAAAAGTAGGCTGAGCTACTGACCCAGCTTGAGAAACCAAAAGGCTACTCAAAGAGTGAATAGCCAATATGGTCCATGAAGCCACCTCACAAATGATATCTGGATGTTGCACTAGAGGTGGGGGATCAACAGGAGGAGGGGGGACATATGGGCCCTGGACTACTCTGACTGCCCCAGGTCTATTTTGGGGCATACCTAAACCCACACCCTGGAAATGTTGGATGTCAAAGTAGTTCACATGTTTGCATAAAACAAACTCAGCATACAATTTTTTTATGAAGTAGAAGGGGACATCAAGATTGTTGCTAGGTGGTTTGTCGAAAACCATCCACCAACAATCCCAAAAAAATTTCACAATACAATCATTTGTGCACCATTTAATAGAAATTTTTGGTTTTTTGGGGTCTACGAGTTGACTAGTGCGGGGATTCACAAACAATGAGGCGATCTTTCGATATCTTGAGATCCTTGATCTCCTAATATGACAAGCCATCCACATATTATTCCCTCATAGAATCTCACCACAAAAGGGTGGCATTGTGCTCCTTAGTCATGGTTTCCATACTCTTTATGATTGACGTGAGAGGATAAAACATTGGGTTTAGATGAGGGATCCTACGATATACATCTGCAATCCCCCTCAATTCATTCAAATTTTGTGCAATCAAATCCTGAATTGAGGGGGGGTTTGGCAAAGGAGGGTTTGGTTGTTGCAGTTGTGGTTGATCAATGTTTTCATTATTATTCCCCATTTTTAACCTAATTGAATTTAGTTAACAAAT